>NC_080180.1:24195095-24369448 GCF_950295315.1 Erinaceus europaeus
AGGAACAAATTAGAAACCTCAGTGCCTTTGGAGGTGGCATAGTGGCTTGGGTTTTGAACTTAGAAGGAGAAAGTCCTGAGCTTGATCCCCCACATTGAATTAAATGTGCCAGAGCGATGCTCTGGTGTCCTCTCTTTTCTCTTCTCCTCCTCTCCTCCTCCTCTTCTCTTTCTCGTTAATGATTAAATAGCTATTTTTAAAATAGAAACCTCACTCACCACTGCTCTGTTGCCCACCTGGGAACTGGCTTCCTCACTGTGGGGCACTCAGAAGCCCCAATCCCTCTCCCATCCCCAGCCTGACATGAGGTTTTGGTTTAGGAGTCTGACAGCTCTGCTCTGTCATTGACTGTGACTGTCCTATCTCAGCAAATATATGGACAGACTTCACCTCTCTTCTGCACATACTGTGCACTAACCCTTGGGAGTTTTACCTGTGTCAGTGAACTGTTTCTACCACAACTCTGTAAAGCAGACGGTAACTGATTGCACAGATGAGGAGACCGAGACACAGAAGAATGCACTACCCAGGATCATAGAGCTGGCAAATGGTGGGGCTGGAATGGCATGCAGTCTGATTCCATAAACACTTCCGGTCATCATGCTTTGATCTACAGAACATTCTTGATTTGCCCAAGTCCCAGTAGACATTCCTTTATGTCATTGTTGACTTAACCTGATGTATCTTGTGACTGAGCCCTGGGCTTGCTGTGGGGTGGAATGAGATAGGAAGCGTGGGGGGGGGGGGGGTTGATGATTTCCTAAATGTCTGCTTGGGATTTTGTTAGGCTCTGGTCTTCCCAAGTCTCCTTTCCTGGCAGAGGTGTGTGTGTGTGTGTGTGTGTGTGTGTGTGTGTGTGTGTGTGTGTGTGTGTATTAGAGAGAGAGAGAAGGGAGAGGGAGAAAACATTAAGATAGCAAAGGGCTTATCATATCCTGGAAGTTACCTGTTATCTGGCACAGACAGAGGATATCTAATCAAAGCCCAGAGGGAGGGTGCTTATGCTGTGGGAGGTGGGAGACAGGGAGGAGTTGGGCCTGGGGGAGAGGAGGAAGGATCAGTAGGCTGTTCTGTCTCAGAGCTGATTGGTGGTGGTTGTTTTCTATCAGAGCTTCACTGGGGCTTATGCACCTGAATAACTGTGCCTGAAGCAGTGAATAATTTTTTTTAATTTATTTATTTATGAGGAGGAGAGAGAGCCAGAGTATCACTGGCAACTGTGATGCTGGGGATTGAACTCAGGACCTCATACTTGAGATTCCAACACTTTATTCACTGTGCCACCTCCTGGTCTGGATTACTTTTTCCTCTTCCCCTTCTTCCCTCTCTCTCCCCTTTTCCTCCTCCTTCTTTTTCCCAGATAGAGGATGAAAGAGAAAAAGGGAGAGAGAGAAGAGACACCACAGTACCACCCCCTCCATTCCTGAAACTTTCCCTTCACACAGTTCTCCCATGTGGTGGCCAGGGGCTTAATTCTGAGTCCTCATGCTTGGCAAAGTGTGCAGTCCACATTTTTATTTTTATTTTCTTTTACGAGAACATTGTTCAGCCCTAGTTTATAGTGGTTCTGGGAACTGAACCTAGGATTTCAGATCCTAAGGTAAGAAAGTCTTTTACATAAACATCATGCTAGCTTCCCAGCTCTAAAGTCTGTTGTATACAAGGGCACTATCTCCTGGGCCCTCAGTGCTAAAACGCAAGAATTCTGAGAGTTGAGAGGTGAGGGGCTTCTACTCAGTGCACTGAAAAGGGTTACCTTACCCAATTGCCCATGGTGAAACAAAAATTAAAGCACCTTCTCTGGCCCCTCACTTAATGTCTCTGAGCTGTGTGCCCTCCCCCATTGCTACAGGTGTAGGGGTACCTTTGCTTATGATTGGGGTAGAGGATTTCATGGGGTTCAGGGTGTAGAACACCCTGAATCATCACATATTTTTCACTGCACTAACACTACCATATTTTTACAAGGAGTAAAAAATGAAGAGAACCTCCTAGGTTGGCATTCACTAACTCACTGAGCTGAAGAGTTGGGATCCTGATTTAGTTTTTCATGTCCAGAAACTGGGTGTTGAGGAGACTGGGGCTAGGGGATGGTGGACTCAGCACAGGGGTCCATACCTTGTGCCCCCTTCTGGCTAATCTCATGACCTAGGGCAGGTGACACTTCACTTCCCAACTGTTCAAAGAAAACCCTGAAAGTGGACATAAACTATGAACGACTCCTCAGCAGATGGCATCTGTGGCTGTGGAAATAACAACTCAGGATGCAGTTCTTCACCCTCCATTTAAAGTTGCCTCTGCTCTGTACTCTTCTGGCCTGTTTTCACAGCTGCCCTCCTGCACCCAAAGAGCCTCTGGGAGGCAAGGAAGGTATTGGGAGGGTTTCCCAGGAGGAGATGGGAGGCAGGTCTGCCCAGTGTCACCTCCCTGTCCCGTGCCTGGCTCCCACTGGCAACCCGAGCTGTTGGCCTCCCAAGCTGGCCCTGGAATGCAAACCCCAAGCAAAGCACATTCTTGATCCAGGTCACCAGCTCCTGGTCCTTGGTGAATGTTGCTGAGGAGTTATTCTGATGCAGTCTCCGCCCCCAGGTTTCACTACGCTGCGCGAAACCCTAGCATTGCCCCCTTCAACCAATCCTGGCCCTACACGTCACCCCTGGTTGTCGCCCAATAAAAAGCCCCCTCACCCCCCCCTCTCTCTGGGCTCTCAGCTCTCCCTCTCTGAGGTCTCACTCCCTGCTCTCCCCCCGTGGTCGGCCATTGCCGGCTGGCTCCACGTGGTCTGAACCAAACCCCCCCATCCTATAATAAAGATTTGTGTACCCCTTTGCTCTGGACGTCCGTTCTCTTCTCCGCGGTGCAGCCCAACACCAGACCACCACAACAACATCTGGCGCCCAACGTGGGGCACGAACCCACGACCCTGAGATTAAGAGTCTCATGCTCTACCGACTGAGCTAGCCGGGCCATGAGGACCAGATGCAGGATACATCCCAGGACCCGTAATACGACATGGCAGAACCTACAAAATCTGGCTCACAGAGACCTCTCTCCTACCCTTTCCCTGTATGTCTTATGTTATAACTGGCCAGTTGTTTTTGTGAGTGAGTGTGTTGAATGACAAAAAAAAAAATTTTTTTTTTTTGCATGACCCATCTGCTTGAAGTACTCTAAAAGGTAATTGGCTTTATATAAAAATGCTGGATGCAGCCAAAGTTTCTGGAGACGTCCAGAAACATTCCAAAATTTTTTTTCTTTCTCTCTCTTTTGAATTTTATATATAGTTTTGGTATATATGTAAGTGTTTAGTCTTAAACTGAGTGACTAATGACAGATTTAAATTTATTTTTAAATAATGTGTTTTTATAACAAAAGTTCTTTTTCCTCCAGTTTGTTATAACTAAATGTTTATGGGTATGTCTCAAGTTTGGTAACACTAACTTAACGGTCAAAAGTGTAACCCTACAGCTACACTTTTACCAGACAAGGTAAAAATTAATTTGTTAAGGTAACTTACTATTTAGGTAAAAGTCTAAATGTTCAACGTGACTATTCATTCCCCAAACTAAACTATATAAATTTTATATACAGGACACCTTTGAAGGGCCCCCAAAGGTGCCCTATAAACTATCTTGTGGAAATTAATCCACAACAGATCTGGCATCAATCTGGCACTGTAAACGTTAAAATCATTGTCACGAATATGCGTTAACTCCCTAAGCAATTTGAGTCTGTTTAAAATACATATTTTAGCTAAAATTGTCTCAAGATCCTGCGGTAGAGGCTGCTACAGGAGGTCACATTAGATGACCTTTAAATAAAATCATAAAGAGATTCTAAACCAATTATAATCATCGAGGTATCAACTATAACAAACCTATAACTTGTTACAAGTTCAAATTAACCATGAGAAGCAGATTGTTTGTGTTTCTTTCACAGGAATCCCGGAAAAAACATCTGAACCCCTGCACACCCTGACGTCACCCACTAGATGGCACGACTACCGTGGCACACCCCCCGAAACCTTAGATGTCACTCAACGCGATCTGAAGAACCTGATACACAGACTCCAAGGACAGAACTTTCTTCATGCCTGGTTACCGTTCCTGCTTCTGACCTGCTTGTCACGTGTTGGCAGTTCCAGCTGGCTATCTACAGAAAAGCAACATTCCAGCGGCTGACCTCCCTCATGCAGCGTTGCATCCCCTGCCGATTCTTCCCCTAGCCATCTACTTCGGACTGAAACTTGTATCGGACTTTCTGACATACCCTATATACATTTTACACAATTTTGAAGCAGCTTATTTCCCTTCACGCTGCTGGTTTTTCATAGACTGATCCTGAGTAATTCATAGACTTTACAGACTGTTGCCTTGAGGACTATACAATGCCAAATAGCCCCTCTGTTTGGTGGGTCATGCCTCCCACCTCCCCCTCATTATGTACCCTTGTCCCTTTCCCCACCCAAGCAGGGAATGTTCCTTTACACACCAATCCTTCCCTTCACACCACACTGGCTTTTACTACTCCCCTACTTGTCCCTTCCTATTTTGTTATATCATTTAGGCTTATGCCCAAAAGGTTTCTGCCCCATGATAGTCTTTTACAGACTTTGTACATCTTATGCAATTACTAGATAGAAAGATAGAAAAGATGTAGAGATATTGTGAAGAGATGGTTGAGCAGGCTGCGCTTAAACCTATGAGATGAGTCTCTCCAGGTAAGTCTCTCTCTCTAAAGAGGGGTTGAGCACAGGAGGACGCATAAATCTCACAAGGTTCGCAGCCATTTAAGCCTTCCCTCCTCCACAGAAAGTCCTACATCTTCCCACCTGAGCATGGCATTCCTCTAAAACATTTAAGCCTGCTCCATTCCATTTTTCTTTACTGTGTCCATTTAGATATAAAGGGATAGGAGGAGATGTTGCTGAGGAGTTATTCTGATGCAGTCTCCGCCCCCAGGTTTCACTACGCCGCGTGAAACCCTAGCATTGCCCCCTTCAACCAATCCTGGCCCTACACATCACCCCTGGTTGTCGCCCAATAAAAAGCCCCCTCACCCCCCCCCCCCTGGGCTCTCAGCTCTCCCTCTCTGAGGTCTCACTCCCTGCTCTCCCCCCGTGGTCGGCCATTGCCGGCTGGCTCCACGTGGTCTGAACCAGACCCCCCCCCCCATCCTATAATAAAGATTTGTGTACCCCTTTGCTCTGGACGTCCGCTCTCTTCTCTGCGGTGCAGCCCGACACCAGACCACCACCACAACAGGTAAAGACAGGTGGGAGCTGGCATTCCTCCTGGCCCTGAACGACAATGGCACTGCCTCATGTTGGGGCTGAGAGCACAGCCAGGACAGACAGGCTGACTGGGCCTGAGTCATGAGACTCAGCCCAGTGCTGAGCCCCCACTCTTGTGAAAGCTCACCACAAAAGAGGGGCACTACCCCTAAGCTGGGACTTTGAAATCCTGCTGATTTCCTGGCCCCTGGTTCAGTCACAGGAAGGGCGAGAGCTCCAAGGAAGAGGGACACTGGAAGTCACTCTCAAGGCTGGGCTCTGGGATTCCTGACCTTCATTCAGTCCAGTATTTGCTATGGATTTCTCCCATTGGGTGACTGGTTACACATTAGACATGACCTGTCCAGTACTGAGAGGCCTGGGGCAGACAAGGATCAGAGTGACGAAGGTCATTGTGGTCCTGTGGATGGGGGAGAGGAGAGATATGGTGGCTTGTGTTCCCCAGTTGCACAGAGGAAGGGGCCTCTGGGCAGAGGGACAGGCTAGGCAGGATGAAAAGGCAAGCAGCAGGGGCATGAAATGATGGATCCTGGGGCTCCAGTATGGAGCACTGGCCAAGCAAGGGGGACTTGGAAGGTGGAACTTTTTTAAGAGGCCAAGAAAAGGGCTGTGAATCACCTGGAGGACTTGTGGCAGGGGTGGGGGTGGTTGGGGGAGGGTGTTGGAACCCCCTGTCAACTTGTAGGATTTGTAGATGGGAAAGATTTCTGAGTGGATAGCGGGGCCTAGCAGCAATGTGGAGGGGACACTGGAGGAGGCTTCAAGGCTGTGAGACCATGACAAAGGCCTGAGCAGGTGGGATCATGGGGCTAGAGAAGAGACTGTGTGAGAAGTTGTGTGTGTGTGTGTGTGTGTGTGTGTGTGTGTGTGTGTAGGGGTGTGTGTGTGTGAGAATAAGGTGTCCTTTGCTGCCTAGGCTGGGGCCCACTTCCTGTAGGTACAGGAATCAGAAGCAGATGTCTGAGGAGGAGCAAGACCAAGTCCAAAGACAATGCAATGCTTCTCCTTCTTCTTTTTTTAAAAAAATATTTATTTGGAGACATGATAACATGTCACCATATGTCATCATGCAGCCCCCTAAGCATATATTTTTAAAAAAGTGTTATTTTTCTTTTTTCCTCTTTTGTTGCCCTTGTTGTTGTTATTATTATTGTTATTGCTATCATCATTGTTGGATAGGACAGAGAGAAATCATGGGAGGAGGGTAAGACAGAGAGGGGAGAGAAATATAGACACCTGCAGACCTGCTTCATCGCCTGTGAAGCAAACCCCCTGCAGGTGGGGAATCCAGGGGCTTGTGCTTTGCACCATGTGTGCTTAACCCGCTGCACCACAGCCCAGTTCCCTGCTTCTCCTTCTTCTACAGGCCATGGGGATGGACATGGCCTGGAATGGGAAGCCTGGTGAGGGGTTTGTGGATTTCAGTTCCTATATATGTATTCTTTTTCTTTTTTAAAATATTTATTTATTTATTCTCTTTTGTTGCCCTTGTGTTTTTATTGTTATGGTTATTGTTGATGTCATCGTTGTTGGATAGGACAGAGAGAAATGGAGAGAGGAGGGGAAGACAGAGAGGGGGAGAGAAAGATAGACACCTGTAGACTGCCTGTGAAGTGACTCTCCTGCAGGTGGGGAGCCGGGGGCTTGAACCAAGATCCTTACGCCTTTCCTTGCACTTTGTGCCACGTGTGCTTAACCCACTGTGCTACCGCCTGACTCCCATATGTATTTTTTTCAAATAAAATTTTAATTTAAACATTTTTTCTACCTATTTTTATTTACCATGGCTAGAGACAGAGAGCAATTGAGAAGGAAGGGGAGACAGGGCAAGAGAGAGAGACAACTACAACATTCCCACCCCCCAAGTTGAGACCGGAGGCTTGAACCAGGGTCTTTGTGCACTGTAATGTGTGAGCTCAACCAGGTGTGCCACTGCCTTCCCCCAAGTGCTTGTTTTTCAGACTATCAATCGCTAAATGGGGTGAGATAAGGCTCATGTTGTGTTGAGTGGGAGACTAGTTGCCTAAGCCATTATTTTTATTTTTTGGATGGAGACAGATAAGTTGAGAGGGAAAGAGAAATAGGGAGGGAGAGAGACACCTGCAGATACTTGCCGATGAAGACTGGAGGCTTGAACCTGGGTCCTTGCACATAGTAATGTGTGTAGTCAGTCTCTTTAGTTTTCAGTTTCCCTATCCATAAAACAGAAGGACTCCAGTTTTTCTCAACTGGGTGCAGAAGTAGGGGAGAAATGTAGTTGGGGACTAACCCTCCACAGTATAAGGCCTCTGTCCCTGGGTGTGAGTGAGAGAGAGTATGTTATAGGTGTGGGGTGTGTTAACAAAGGTGAGGTGTGTGCATTTGAAGTGTGAGGGCGAGTGTAAAAGTATAAGGCATGTTGCCACTTACAGTGGCTAATGGGTAGTCTACGGGACTCATATGTGTGAGGCCAGGATCTGATCCCCCCTACTGCATTCGTCAGAATACTAAATTTTCCTTCTAAAAAATATTTCTTTCTTTCTTTATTAGATAGAGACAGAAAAATTGAGATTGGAAGGTAAGATAGAGGAAAAGAGAAGGAGAGATTCTTTCAACACTGATTTGCTACTTGCAAAGCTTCTTTCCTATAGGACTAGGAACTTGAACTTGGATTCTTGTGTGTGGTAACATGTTCATTCAACCAGGTGTGCCAACTTCTGACCCCAGTATTCTGGTTTATTACTCTTTTCTCTTACTTGTACTATCTCTCAAAAGTAATCTTTTTTAAATTTCTTTTTTAGTATTTATTTTTTCCCTTTTGTTGTCCTTGTTTTTATTGTTGTAGTTATTATTGTTGTTGTTATTGATGTTATCATTGTTGGATAGGACAGACAGAAATGGTGAAAGGAGGGGAAGACAGAGAGGGGGAGAGAAAGACACCTGCAGACCTGCTTCACCGCCTGTGAAGCGACTCCCCTGCAAGTGGGGATCTGGGGGCTCGAATCAGGATCCTTACACTGGTCCTTGTGCTTCGCCACATGCACTTAACCCGCTACACTACTGCCCAACTCCCACAATTTTTTTTTTTTTTTAGATTGAGTTTACAACCCATTTAAGTGTGAGGTATGTTGTAAGAGTATGGGACAAGTGTGAAGTGTACAGCTGTGAGTGTGTGAGCATGAATGACTGGGAGTGTAAACCGCCACCAGAGGACTGACAGAAGTAAGCATGAGTATGTGTGGGGTGCCTGAGCCTGTATGTGGGAGAAAGATGAAGAGGAAGGGAGGGCTGTGTGTTTGGGCAAGCCAGAGGGAGTCATGGGGAGCTCATCTGGTATGGAACACTGACTCCTCACACTCTGCAGAGAATATGCGTGCTCCTGGAAAGAGGGATGCTTTGACCACTGGGCTGTGGACATGGTTTCATAGCACTTTGCTTCCTGCCACTGGGATCCAGGCTCTGGGGGTTCTCTGATCCAGGTACACTCATGCCTGGGGTGCTCAAGTACACTGGGATGGCTACAGAAACTGTCCACTGTTGGATTCATTCAAACAAAGTGCCATAGAGAATGCAAATGACAAACAAAACCAGGAGAATGCAAATGACAAACTTCCCACAGGACACTACAGACAGAGAAGTCAGAGTTACACTGCTATGAGCCAAGGGACACCAAGGCATGCTGGGAGCCACCAGGAAATGGAAGAGGTGAGGAAGGTGGCTGACTACCTCATGATCTCAAACTTCTAGAATTGTGAGACAATAGACTTTATAGATTTGTGAAACAACTGAAATGAAATAAGGACCTTGCACATGAACTCTTATTGAATGGCCTCCTCAGAGAAAGAACAAGTCTGGCAGAGAAGGGTGATCCCAGACTTCAAGGCAAGGAAGATGGGTTCAAGCTGTGGTCATCGTTTACCTACTGATCTTGGGCATGTTGTTAGTCTCTTCTGAGTCTGTTTCCTTATTTATAAAATAGACCAAAGAAGACCTCCCTCAGAGGCAAAGTGTTGCCTGTTATTTGTCAAATGTCTGGTGTTAGGTGAGCAGCTGTATTATGAGCTTTGATGTTGAAGAAGTAAGAGTGTTCTCCAGCCTGCTATGGGGAGGGGTTGGCTTGTTTGGGAGATAGTTGCATGGGAAAGAATCTAGAGTTTTGAGCAGCATGGATCACGTGAGGCCTTATACGCATTGTGAAGGTGGACTCCCTCTAAACAGGAAATTAGAAACAAATGAATGATTTTAAGTGAAGGAGCATTGTGATAAGACCAAAAACATGGGCTATTCCAGGTTCTTTTTTTTCCCCAGTGAAGCCAAGACCTTGAGTTTGCATGATTTTTTTAATTTTAATTTTTGTAGTATCTTTATTTATTGGATAGAGATAGCCAGAAATTGAGAAGGGGGAGAGAGAAAAGAAGAGAGACAGAGACATCTGCAGCACTGCTTCACCACTTGTGAAGCTTTAGCCCTGCAGGTGGGGACCAAGGCCTTGAACCCAGATCCCTGCACACTCTAACATGTGCACTCAATGAAGTGCACCACCATTTGCCCCCAAATTTTTTCATTATAATCTTTATTTACTGGATAGAAACAGCCAGAAATAGAGAGGGTAGGGGAAGATAGAGAGGGAGAGAGAAAGAGAGACACCTGCAGCACTGTTTCACCACTCACAAAGTTTCCCCCCTGCAAGTGGGGGATAGGGGGATCAAACCCAGGTCCTTGATCACATGTGCACTCAACCAGGTGTGCCACCACCCAGTCCCCTGCATAATTTCTTTGATCTGGGCTGCCTTCTCATTCTGACGGGGCAGACGTCATAACTCAGGAGCTTCCCTTATATCACAGCACCTCGCATGTGGTGTTGGGGCTCCAACCTGAGTCATAATGCACAGCAAGATATGAATTCCTCAAAAATGAAAGGCTTTCTGCATAACCATTATGCTGTCTTCCAAGTCCTTTTTCAGAGCAGAGTCTGATACTTGTTTTCTGGAAGCCTGCATCTATACCCTCAGTTCCTCCTCAGCCTCTGCAGTTGCCACAAATCTAGGTTATGCTGACAAAGGCTGGCGCTTTTCTCATCAAGCCATCACCACAGGCTGAGTGTCCTGTGTCCCTCTGAAGACTGTACCTGCTAGGGGGCAGGAACCTAAGCCCAGCACCGTGCTAGGCATGGGACAGGAGTTCAATGCCAAGTGGAGGCTGGAAATAGTGAATGGAAGGAGGGAACTTCCCTGAGTTGCCAATTTGGGAATGTCCTGTGCTCACACTACAAGAGGGAGCCCTTCCAAGTCCTCACCTTCCTTGGGAAAGTTTCCCTCCGGCCAGGCTGACACAAGAGCTCCTTACAGCAGCGCTGTCTCCCTGCTTTCCCTGCATGCTTTCACTCTGGGTGGAGCAGAGCTGTAGCCAGGGGTTTGGATTTGACCTGCTTTGGCCACTTACTAGCCCATAACCTTGGGAAAGTTCTGGCACCTCATGAGCATAGGTTTTCTTTTTGTCAAAGCATGAGGTTACCACCTGCTCCACAGAGCTGAGCTGAGGACAGGAAGGCACTTCACCACCATGTGAGGTGGTAGCTTCACTGTTCTTATTTTGGTCAGGACATGCAGAAACACTAAGGAGGTGGTGACTTCCAGAGGGGAACAGAGGAAGGGAGTGGGGCCATCCAACACCAGGCATCCTGAGATGCCTAAGTGGTTGGCACTGTGAGGTATAATTGTGACCTCAGCATAGACCAGCTCCAGCCTGAGTAACCCTCACAGGCTCCAGATGCCAAGGCACCAGTCTTACACAGGGAAGGGACTTCTGGGCTGCTGGCCATCAGAGCATGCCCCACCCCTACCTGCTGATCGCTAGTGCCTTGTGTGGTTGGAAAGGCCTACTCTCTTTATGCCCACATGACTTGATGTCCTTCTGTAAAGGGTGTTTATAAACACCTTTCTTGGAGAGGGGATTAGAAAATGTGGGGGAAAGAAATAGAAGTGGAATTTGGGGGCTGGGTAATGCATACTTAGTTCAAACCCATAGTCCTTACCTGCAGGGGGGAAGCTTCACCAGTGGTGAAGCAATTCTGTAGGTGTTTATTTCCCCCTTCCATCTCAGTTTCTGTCTCTAATAAGAAAAATATTAAAAAGGAGTCAAATTTGGAGACCAGGGCAGGGTGGGGGCCACAGGACAGCTCTACCTCATGTGGTCTACCTACCACTGCTCCTCCCACTCTTTCCCAGCAGGCTCTTCTGGGGACTAAATTAAAAGCATGGTCCCACAAGCCCCAGGGCAGGCCCCTTTGCAGTTTGCAGTTTGCTTGCCAGGGCCTCCCAGGCCACTAGCTGCCTCTAGTTGCGGAGAGAGGCTGCCAGCAGGTGGCAGCAGTGTCTTGCCAGATTTCAAATGTGGGAAAACTCAGGGTCCCAGAGAAGGAAGAACACCCCTATGTTGAGGACCCAGCTTCCTCTTGTGCTTGAAAGTGCAGTGGAGGTGCCCCTCCCCTTGGAGGCTTCCAGACCCCTTAGATCCTCCCTTCCTATCTCCTGAGGAGTAAATATACTGTCATAGTAGTATCACCTGACTCCTCCACAACCCCTCCAGGGCAGACACTTTCCCATCCTTGCAGTCCCAGAACTAGCACAGCTTTGAAAAGCAAACAGGTAGCCTGGGAGGTGGTAGGCAGAACAGTATTGGACTCACAAGCATAAGGTCCTGAATTCAATCTCCAGCACTGCATGTGATACTCCAGTTTCTCTCTCAAAATAAATCTTTAAAAATGATAAAAAAAAAAAAATGAAGAAAAATTACTGAGTGGTTGAGGATGGGGGTCAGGCAGTAGAGGGCAGGATTTACATGTGTGGGGGCCTCAGGTTCAACCCCTGGCACTAGATATGCTGTAACAAGGTTCTCTGGTCTCTTTCTTTCTCTTCACTTACAAAATAATCATATCTTCATATAAAAATAACTGGAGGGTGCGACCTGGGAGGTGACACAGTGGATAAAATGTTGGACTCAAATATGAGTTCAATCCCCAGCACAGTATGTGACAGAGTGATGTTCTGTTTCTCTCTCCTCTTCCTCTCTTTCTCATAAATAAGTCTCTAACAAAAAAATAACTGGGGGCGTGGTCCAGGAGGTGGCAGAGCAGCAGATAAAGCACTGGACTCTCAAGCATGAGGTCCAACTTCAATGCCCAGCACCACACATACCAGAGTGATGTCTGGTTATTTCTCTAATCCTATCTTTCTCACTAATAAATAAATCTTAAAAATAACTGGGGGTTAATTCTTTTCTAGGGGATAGTCCACTTGCTGTATGTGTCTTCCTTTTCTGTCTATAATAAGCACATTCTCTTTAAGAATAAACTAGGAATTAAAATGAAGTGCTATACAAGCTAAAAGAAGGCACATGCTTCGAGCTTCTAAGTAACTATTTTGGCTGAGACAGAAAGGGCTTCAGCTAAAGGAGTTGAGGCTAGATATGGTCAGCAAACACAGCCTTTTCTAAGCAGAGTTTCAGTGCTTAAGAGAAGGGGAGTCAGTTTGTCAGGATCGATCCCTGGCTGCTGTCCTTAGACAGAAGAGACCAGAACAGGTATCACTCAGAATCCTGGTAGGCCTGAGAATATCAGGGATGATTTCATGGGTCCCCATTCTCCATCAGGACACTGCCTGTCAATCCCCTGCCCTCCCCACACACCACATGGCAGACGAGCTAGGAATATAGAGTTTAATCATTGTGCTGTGTTGACCAGAGTGCAGTGAATCCAGCCTTGGTGGATTAGATGCCACAGTGTAAATGAGAAGGTCTCGCACAGATCACTCCAGGGCTGTCGGTGACAAAAAGCTCCCATCTCTGGTGGAGAGGGGTTGCAGGAGCAAGTCAGTGAGCAGAGTGGCTAGTGGACCTTGGACTGGGAATCAGCTCCCTCCCCACTGTCACACTGCTATCAAGGACCCTGAGCAGCATGGGTCCTCCTGAGCTGGAGCAGTCCATACGATCTGGCTCTCCTGGTTCCAAGGTCAAGTCTTGCTGAATAAATGAGGTCCAGGACAGCCCCAAAGGTGGCCACCAAGTGAAAAGAAGGGATGGAAGCCAGGGAGAAGGGAGGCTTAGGGGCCCTACTCCAACTCTTCCCCATTTGCCATCCTGACAGACCCACACACAAGTTCTGAACTGCTGAAAGGATAATGATAACAGCTCATGCCCTCAACTCAGCACTGTCTTCCCCGCTCTTCCCTGCAGATGGGGAGGGTGAACTGGCAGGAGGGGGCATTAGATGTGCCTGTGCCCTTCCCTGCCTCAGCAGTAAGTATGAATATGCCCCAGAGGTCAGCCCAGGACCAGGGAAACCACTGAGTTTGGAAGAATAGGGAAGTCACTGAGAGCTCTGTGCCCTGACAGTGACAAGTTTCCTAGGAAGTAGCCCTGATTGCTCAGAGGGGACCTTGAGAGTGGGCTGGTCCAGGGCCAGGGTGCAGGGACAGCTAAGAGTCCAACATGCATAGGGCTTCCACAGCATCACTCAGACCCTGGTTGACGCCTCCTACTGCCAGGAGGCAGTTCTTGATGACGATGCTGGAACAGGCACAGCGGGGCGTGGGCATGGCTGGGAGGGGCTCCCATTTGTTCTTCCCTGGGTGGAAGGCCTCAGCTGTCTCCAGGACAGTGGGCTGGTTCCCTGAAAACACCAAAGGAAGGGGACCTTACAAAGGAGTCCAGCCATCAGTCCACCCCTTGCACCTGCTCTACCACCAGCCCTCCCTCTGGAAACCACAGCTTAGCTGCTTCTTATTTCTTCCCTGGGTCAGTGGCTCTGCCAAGCCAGCATGTTGCCCCTCCTGCCTTGTCCCCATCTTTCCATCTCATAATGTGTCAGCTTTCTTGGGCTGAGAGAAAGCTCACTGGGGAGCATGCCTGCATTGCCATGCCAACATGACCGAGGGTTGAGCTCTGGTACCACATGGGAGGTGCTATGGCATTGGAGGAAGCTTCAATTCTACAGTGTCTCTCCCTCTCTTTTGTCTCTGTCTTTTTGAATAAAAGTAGCCTGGAGGTCCAGTTCCAGAAAAAAAAAGGGGGGAGCTTTCCTTTCCCACTCCTTACGTCAACTAGACATTTCTAGATATTCCTGTGTTTACTCCCTCCGGTTACTGAAAAAGCAGCTTACTTGGTAAAGCACATACACTACCATGTGCAAGGGCCTAGGTTTGAACCCCCAAATTGATACATGGGAACATTTGCAGGGGGGAAGCTTTATGAGTACTAGAGTGGAGTTGCAGTGTCTCTCCTTTTTTCTCTACTTCTCTCTCTCTCCACTTGTCTCTCTATACATCCCTCTCCCTCTGTCAAAAATATGGCAACCAGAAACGGGTGTGGTACAGGCATTGAACTCCAGCAATACCATGGTGGCAAAACAAACAAATAAATCAAATAAAAAAAAAAAAACAGGGGCGCCGGGTGATGGTGCAGCAGTTTAAGCGAACATGCCATGAAGCACAAGGACCGGCCTAAGGATCCTGGTTCAAGGCCCCGGCTCCCCACCTGCAGGGGGGGCGCTTCACAGGCAGTGAAGCAGGTCTGCAGGTGTCTGTCTTTCTCTCCCCCTCTGTCTTCCCCTCCTTTCTCCATTTCTCTCTGTCCTATCCAACAACAACAACAACAATACTACTAACAACAATGATAATAGCAATAATAAACAACAAGGGCAACAAAAAGGGGAAAAATAGCAAACAAACAAACAAAAAACCCCCAATAAACCCTGAGTTCACATAGTGACTTAACTGATCAGACTTCTTTTTTTTTTTAATAAGTATTTATTTACTTTCCCTTTTGTTGCCCTTGTTGTTTAACATTGTTGTGGTTATTGATGTTGTCATTGTTGGATAGGACAGAGAGAAATGGAGAGAGGAGAGGAAGACAGAGAGGGGGAGAGAAAGACACACCTGCAGACCTGCTTCACCACCTGTGAAGCGACTCCCCTGCAGGTGGGGAGCCGGGGGCTCAAACCGGAATCCTTACGCTGGTCCTTGTACTTTGCGCCACCTGCACTTAACCTGCTGTGCCACTGCCCGACTCCCCTGACCCCTGATCAGACTTCTTCTCCTTTGGCAGAGACACAGAAAGGAGATATGGGGAAGAGAAAGAGGACCAAAGCTAGTTCTCATCACTTCCATCTCTTGTCACTCCTAGATAGGACCTCCGGGGTTTGTGTTTGCCAAGACTATGCTACACGGATGCCACATGGGCCCCAGCTTGTCCTATGAACAAGGGCAGAAAGGCCACATCTGGGACTGCACGTTAAGTGCAGGATTTGAGTTCTTTAGAACTGTACATGAGCCACACCAAGTCCTCAGGGTCTACCAAGCACTAGGACCCCTATACCAACCTGTGAGATCCATCCTTACCAAGTCCTCCAGCCACTATCACCCGTCCATTCAGAGAGCCGGCCACAAAGTCTGCCCGCCGCTTCTTGAGGAAGAAGGAACGTTCCATCTTCAGCCATCCCCCTACATGCCAAGAATGAAAGCAGAATGAACAGAAAAATTTAACACTGAGCCCCACACAACTCTGCCTGATCTCCTCCTGCCCTGAGCCTGCTCCATTCTAAGGAGCCATCAGCCCCTCTGTGAGTCACCTGCGCTACCTAGGACCTCAGTGTTCTAACTGCAGAGAATGAGGACTAGAGGCGACAAGTATAGGGAATACACTCTTTCTGTTTATCAGCAAAAAGTTAGAAAAATCCAGTCCTCATGTGGCCTGCCTGGCTGTTAGGAGAAGAGACAAGAGGGGGCCAGGTAGTGGCACACCTAGTAGCATGCACACTTTCCCATGCACAAGGAGCAGGGTTCAAGCCCCTGCTCCCCACCTGCAGGAGAAAAGCTTCAAGGGCAGTGAAGCAGTGCTACAGGTGGTCTATCTCCTCCTCCTCAATTTCTGTCTCTGGGGTGGGGGGAGTGAAGGGGAGAGGGCTTTAAGCCAGCCCCCCATTCCACCCTCCATTGCTGACACTATAGTCTATTTACATAATCATTGTTTTGCCTGAAAGATTCCCCACCCATTCCTTTGACCTATCATCTTTCTACCTTGAGACCCGCCCTGTCTGCAGGGTAATATTAATCCCACCAGTTAAAATCATCACAACAGTTGCTAAGGAAGTTCCCAGCGTGCCTTTTTCCTTTCTCCACCCCCTTTCCTAGCCATTTCTGTTTCCAACTTGCCACTTCTAGTTTTACCCTATAAAAGTCACTTCTGTTTCTGGTTTCTCTCTCTTTCCATGTCCCAACCTGGAGGAGGGCAGGTGTGCAGATGCCGGGCATTGCGGTTTGGTGCCACGCGGCTTAACCCGCTGTGCTCACACCTGACTTTGGTGCTCCCGTATGAATAAAGAATTGTATTACCATGCCGCCATGAGTTTCTGGTCTCTCTCCCGCGATGCTAACCCAGCAAAAAAAGCCTTAGAGTGGTCAGGAGATGGCACAATGTATAAAGCATTGGACTCTCAAGCATGAGGTCCTGAGTTCAATCCCTGACAGCACATGTACCAGAGTGATATCTAGTTCTTTCTCTCTCCTCCTATCTTTCTCATTAATTAATAAATAAAATATTAAAAAAGAAAAGCCTTAGAAACAAACAAATGCCCAGAGATGGAGAATTTGATCCTAAAAGCAGCAGTGTTCAGGCCTCTGGAAGGCTCCTCCACCTGGGCTGGTGGTCCTGAAAGGGTAGATAGGATGGAAAGGATAGGAGGTCAGAGGCTTGCCCTGACCAGCTCACCCTGTTCCATGTCAAACACATCCATGGTCCGCAGGAACTTGGGCTGCCGGTAGAGGCGTCCTTGGAGGAGGCCCCCGAGACTGTACAGGCGCTCATCTAGGGTCACGAAGCTGGAGAAGGCCCGCTTGCAGGGGATGTTGGGGAACTTGGTCCAGGAGCGAGTCTCAGTGTCAAAGACCTCGAAGGCATTAACTGCATACTTGCACTGGCGTCCCCCTGGAGGTCAAAGGGGGTCGGGTAGAAGAAGTCCCCCAGGACAGAGGCTGGACACCCACCCCTCCCAAACAGATGAGGGGCTTCCTGAAGGGTGGGGTGCTGTGATCATCCCTCAGAATCCAGTACCTGGGAAAGGGGCAGGTGTGGGCAGGAGACATCCTTACCCAGCACATAGATCTTGGACCCTCGGAGGAAGGAGGTGGCAGCATATCTTGGGGTGGGCATGGGTGCCAATGACACCCACATGTCCTTGAGCATGTCGTAGTGCTGAAGGTGGTTGTGTGGATGGAGGTCCAGGCCCATGCCGCCGGCTGCATACACCCGGTAATCTAAGGTAGGAAGGCACCATGATTCAGCTCAGGACATAGCGAGGAGGGCCGTGGAGACTCAACACTAACCTTGGCTAGGCTCTGCTGAACTCCAGAAGCAAGGCCAGGCAGGTCCCCATAGATATGGCAGTGGGGCTGATGGCACTACTAAAAGTCCCTGCTAGGCTGGGGAGATTTTTGTATCTGAGACTCAAAGTGCCAGGTTCAATCCCAGTCCCAACCATAAGCCAGAGCTGAGCATTGCTCCAATCAAAAAAAAAAAAAAAAAAAAACAATTCCTGCCATTGTCAAGCTTTGGTGCCTAGCCCTTGGCAAAACCCCAAACGTGACATCTCTTGCACAATAGACTGTGGTGAAGTTAAGCCTGGACACCCCTTGCAATCTTGTGCCTGGGCAGCTGGGGTGGGGAGGGGCAGAGAGAAGGGTGGTCCAGTGGTGGTCTGCTCTCCCAGGAGCTCCTAGCCTGGAACAATCCAGGCCTAGTAGGAGCTTCTGGGAGTGAGGTCAGGCCTGCTGTCACTGGCGTACTGGCCTGCTGCTGGCTCCCTCTGCCGCTATACCATGGGGGATTGCCATACTTTCACACACTGCAGGTGCCCTGTACCACATGTGTTAGGACTCCAGTGCATGAGGGGAGTCTTGGCAGAGGGAGTTTGCTTTGGAGAAACTGCCCTGACAGGGAGCTGAGCACTGATGATGGAAGTGAGTGCTCTCCCATGCTCTCATCCTGGCACCCCCTGCCAGGTGTCAGGGACACACAAGCCCTGTTTGCCCTCTTTCCCCCAGGGACTCTTTCCTGCCTGGGACTCTGTTTCCTTGTTCCCTGCTCTCTCTGTTCTTGACTTAAATAGGCCTTTATTTCTCAATGGTGTTGTACTTCTACTGTTTTCCTTTCCAATACTACCAAAAGAAGAACACCCCATTCCCCTCCCCCTACATACACCAGCCCTAGTTCAAGGGCAGCAGATGGGGTTTGCGAAGGAGTAATTCACTTTCCCCAGGTTCTCAGCCCTGTGTCGCCTGGTATATGACAGGTCCAGGGTCTTCTCATCCACTTCATGCTATCTTGCCTGTGTTAAGTCCTTTCTCACTCATTTTCAGAGTCACCTGAATCCCAAGGATGGACAGAGAGAAATGGCTCAGTGCTTTCACCTGCCATGTCATTACACCTGTCTTAGCACAGCTGTGCCAACAGGGCTGTCTCATCACTCCTGCCTCACATACCTGTGACGAAGCACCCGTATTGCTGTACATTACTAAAAGCCTTTTTGTATCTCCTCACAGACTGTCCCTAGGAATTTGTCTATCTGCAGGACCAGCATTAGGCACAAAGTCTGTACATGGGACATCACTGCCTACTCCCCTAACTGGAGCGCCCATCCAGCATCAGAGTTAAGTGTCTAGATCTGACCATCACTTACTTGCTGTGTAACCTCAGGCACATTATTCAACCTCTCTGAGCTTCCCACCTCTGTTCTCTAAAATGAGAACAGTAGCACTTGTTTCCTCCTCAGGCTGTGAGGATCAAAGGGGCCACTAAAGATAGAGCACCTATGGCCAGGAATCAGTAAGAGCTGGGCCCTAATCTTTCAGCACGTTGTCTGAAGGTCTGAGGTCTGGGAGCTAAGGAATGCTTTCCACCTTTTTTCATCACAAGCTCACCACTGGCAATTCTACCCGCATGGGATGCAGGACTAAAATCTCTCTGGTATCTGGAGAAATCGTTTGATAGCAAGGACACGTGCCTTCCCATGCACATGGCCCAGGTCCAAGCCCCCATGCTGCATGGAAGATGCTATGGCACTGGAAGTAACTCTGGTGCTGTGGTATTCCTCCCACTCTGTCTATCTAGGGAAAAAAAATGGCCCAGAGTGATGAAATTTTACTTACACAAGGCCTTGGCTCCACAAAAACAAAAATAAAGTTTCCTTCTGGTCACCTTCACTGGTCAAAGGATCCTGAAAGTGGTGGGCAAAGTGATGGCTAGGGACAGAACACACTGCCCTGATCTGCTGCCACCTGAAAGGCAGCTGGGATGGTTTTGCAAAGGAAGCAGAATTAAGGTTGCAGCCCACTCTGACCAACTGAACCTGGGGCCTTCCCCACAGGACCCTGCAAGCTTTATTCAGCAATATGGCATTCAGTGCCCTGGCCTGTTTCAGGCTGGAATAGAAGGGATTGAGGGACTTGAAGGAAGTGATATGAAAATCACAAAACCATGAGCCCAGCACACACATGCCCTGAGAATTCAGTGATCCTGGGTGAGAGGCTGCAGGCGCTCAGCCCTAGGGAACCATGGGCTCCCAATCATGAGTGTCACTGGCAACAGGAGACAGAGGAGAGGCAGGGGGGCAAGGACAGGACCCAAAACCTCCTCAGTGTGACCTGGAGATGGTACAGGGACAGGACAGGGTGACCACTTGAGGTGACCAAGTTTGAGTCTGGAGATTACGGCATCTGTAAGACAGATTTCAGGGGGAGGGACCATTCTGTTCAATGAAGGGGCCTGCCACCATGGCCTTGGCCTCCTCCTTGACCTCCAGCCTGTCCAGCTATGGGGGGAGCCTAGTAGAGTGGTGTCCGGCCTCATAGCAATTATTAGGCACTTCACCTGCTGAGTCTGTTTCCCATCTGGAAGGTAAGGCCAGTGGCTCCAGTTTTTGAATCAACCGAAACCCACAATGTGATAGGGACCACCACTCAGTACTGGCTTTGGTCCCTTTGCTGTTCACCTACCTACCACCCCACCCCCGCCCCGCCCTGACCCACTCACCTTTGGCCGTGACAGATATGCCCATGGCGGCCTCGCGCAGCACGCTCCTCTTCTTCCACTTGCCCTCGTCGATGTTGTACATCTCCACGACCTTCAGGGGCAGCTGGCTGGCGCCCACGCCCCCGATCACCATGATCCGCTTGCCCAGCGCAGTGGCCGCCACCCCGGCCCGCGCAGTGGGCAGCGGCGGCAGCGGGGTCCACTGGTCGGCCTCGGGGGAGTAGACCTCAAAGCAGTCCATGGGGACGCCATTGTCGTCACAGCCCCCGATGGCATAGACCTGTCCCCCGCTCTCCAGCAAGGAGCAGTAGACTCGGCGGCTAGGCAGTGGCGCCAGGCGCTTCCACTGGAAGTCCTTGACGTCGGGCACCTCCATGGCCAACCGGAGGGCCCGCCGCCCGCGCCCCGGGAGCAGCAGGACGGCGCGAGCCCGGGGGTCCGCCCGCTACTCCGCGCGCGCTCTCGCCGCCGCCATCGCGCTCAGCTGCCGGGGCCCCGACGCCGGCCAGCGCGGCCCCGTCCGGCGAGACTCGGCGGCCCGCGGCGTCCTCGCCCGGCTCTGCAGGGAGGAGCGGGGCGGGTCAAGGACAGCCGGACCCGCGCCCCCCGCCCCTGCCGCGGACGGCCTCGGCCCCTCGCAACTTTACCCTCAGGACGCGCAGCCGGGGGCACCACCCCGCGGGCACAGACCCGCGTCTTTGTCCTGACCCCTCCCCGCCCGCGGATCGCGAGCCCGCCGAGCACACGGGGTGGGGGGCTCTGGGGCTGGGGGGCTCTGGGGCTGGGGTAGAGGGTCGGCGGTGGACGCCAGGAACCGCCTTGGGGCGCCAACACCTCCTCGCCCCGCCTCCCACAATCTCCCGCCCACGCCCAGCGCCACTCACCCAGCCAGGCCCGGGGAGCGCGGCGGCCGGGCGCACGCAGCAGCGCATTCCGGGGCGCCGGCGCTGGGAGCCCGCCCCAGGCGGACTGGCGGGCGGGGCGGGAGCATTGAGTCGCTGGGAGGAGGAGGCACGGCGGCTACCGCGCACCCGCCACAGGCGCTTCACCTGCGGGCCCCGCTGCCACCGGTTGGGGACGGAAGCGGGGCGCCCGGTACCTCCCGGCGGGGCGGAGAGAGCGCGCCCCCCGCAACCCGGCACCCAGAGACGCAGCCCAGACTCCGTCCTGGCCTGTCTAGGGTGGGCGGTTTATATTTGTTTGGGGTGAGGAGCGGGGTGGGGGGGGTAGAGGGGGGAGGGAGCCTGGCTAACTGGTCTACCGCCAGCGCCCAGCGTCCAGCTCCTGGCGGGCGGGCTCCGCAGGAAGCTCGGCTTGGCTGAGGTATACAATGGCTTCACCTGCCTGAAGCGCCGAGTGTCACAGCAGCCCCGCGACAGGTGCAGCAGACACACGGTGGACCCCGGCCTGCGCATGTACGCGTCACTGATACATCACTCAACACACCCTCCCCCCAGACATCCCCGGAAACAGGCAAATACCCAGATAAATACGGACACCCAATGAGACACCAACACGAACTAGCAGTTTCAATACTGCTTCGCAACACACACACACACACACACACACACACACACACACACACACACGAAGCCACGACAGTAGTCCCCAATAACAAAGGTGACCTCACGCCAGTGAACCCTCTTCTGGACCACCAGGTCTGCGAGGCTTCCCACTACCGTTGAGTTTAAAGTCTTCCAAGAAATGTACTTATTTATTTGGGGGGGGGGGGCGGGAAGCGGTGGCATACGTGGTTGACTTAACACATTACCTTGTAAAAGGACCCAGGTTCAAGCCCCCAGTTCCCACCTGCAGGGTTAAGCACGGCTGCAGGTGTCTGTCATTCTCTCTCTCTCTTTTCTCCTTCCTGCTTCCCCTCTCAATTTCTCTCTGTCCTACCAAGGAAAGAAAGAAAGAAAGAAAGAAAGAAAGAAAGAAAGAAAGAAAGAAAGAAAGAAAGAAAGAAAGAAGGAATAAGAAAAGAAAAGAAAAGAAAACTGCAGGCACCTGGGAAACAAACACACAAAACAAAAATAAGGGGTTTGGAAGTGTGTGGCACTCTGTGGTTTGAATTCTGACCTTAGAATTATTAACTGACTTTGAGCTTCAGTTTCCAAATCGAACTTTTCATTTCAAGATCAATTATATACTCATGTGTAGTTATAAAAAATAACTTTTGCTCTGTTCCTCTCAATGGCAACATCTTAGAATAATATTACAGGGATATTGATCCCTCAAACTTCAGAGTATGTTCATCTCCACAAGGAGTGTGTGTGTGTGTGTGTGTGTGTGTGTGTGTGTGTGTGTGTGTGTGTGTGTGTGTGTGTGTGTATTTTGCTGGGAAACAAATCCATGGTTTTTCAAACATGTATGAGACCACTAAGTTGATTCCCTAGTCCACTTTTCACTCTATATTTTGAGGAGGATAGAGATGCCACCACTCCACCATCCATGGTGTTCCATTTTTTTCCTTGGTGCTATTCTTGGTGCTCTTATGCCGTTCCAGGGTTCAAATTTGGGGCCTCATACACATGTTCTATGCACTGAGCCTCCACATCTGGCAGCTGCAGGGCTTTTCATGTTGTCCCTGTATGTCTGCACTGCTGCCCTACTGCCTCTTAATCCTGGCAATACTACTTAGTCACCATTTTGTCAGTTCAAGAATGGTATATAAACAGAATTGTACAATTTGAATTTTCCCTTCCCCACTCCCACGAATTCATGAAGATTCATCCAGGTCTCTGAATTGATATATTTATCAAAAGTTCATTCCCTTTTATTTATGAGTAGTATTTCACAGTATGGGTATATATTTGTAATTTTTTGTGAGATAATACTTGTAAAGTATTTAGCTTTTATTATTATTATTTTTTATTGCCCACTGGGGCTCATGACTATATGATTCCACTGCTCCTGGCAGACATTTTTTTCCCTTTTAGTTTCAGACAGTGAGATAGAGAAAGGAGACAGCACAGCACTACTCCCACACTTTATAAAATTACACTAGATGTTTTGCATAGTGCTCCTATATTGTGGCTAGGGGTTCGAACTTGGGCCCTTGAACATGGAAAATTGTGCACACTACCAGGTCTGCCATCTCCAAGCTTCTCATCTCAGGTAGATGGACCTGGTAAATTTTTTAAATTGAAGTTTCAGGTATGCATGGTTATAAACCAGCATCTGAATATACAACATCAAGTTCACCACTGAAAGTCCAGTTGTGTGTTCACCACAAGGTTGAATACTTTCATCCAGTTTACTACCTCCTCCCATCTAGTAATCCTTACCTTATGGAAAGCACTATTCATACCATTATTACTACAACTGCTGTTGACAAAACTGAGACACAAGAAGACAGAACCAACACAATTATTGGGCCCCTCACTTAGAAATGTGGGAAACAGCCATCACAGACCACAATAGGCCCATCTTGCTATCTTATCTTAAAAAGTTGATTGCTGGAGGCTGGGTGGTGGTGCACCAGGTTAAGCACACATAATGCTAAGCACAAGGACCAGCACAAGGATCCTGGTTAAAGCCCTGGCTCCACACCTGCAGGGAGGTTGTTTTACAGGCAGTGAAGCAGGTCTGCAGGTTGCTGTTTTCCTCTCCCCCTGTCTTGCCCTCTTTTCTCAATTTCTCTGTGTCCTATCTAACAACAACAATAACAGCAGCAACAACACAATGGAAAAGGTATGGCCTCCAGGAACAATGGATTCATAGTGCAGGCACCGAGCCCCAGTGATAACTCTGGAGGCAAAAAAAATAAAAAAATAAAAAATCATTGCCACATACCTGTGAGAATGTCATACATCTGAAAGGAAACAAACAATAAGTGCTGGTAAAGATGGGGGAGGTGGAGGGGACACTTCTACATGCTGATGGGAATGCAAACTATTTCAACCTCTGTGGAAGACAGTCTGGAGTTACCTTTCAACATTAGAAATGAACCTACCAAAAAAAAGACAAAAAGACAAAAGAATCTACCCTATGACCTGGCAATCCCTCTCCTAGCGATCTGCTCCAAGAAATAGAAAATACCTATCCAATGAGATCTGTGTATACTTATGGTCACAGCAGCACTATTTGTAATATCCCAAACCTGGAAGCAACCCAGATGTCCAACATCAGATGAGTAGTTAAGAAATTTGTGGTACTTATATATACAATGAAATACTTCTCAGCTATTAAAAAAAATGATGAAATCATCTTTGTCTCATTTTGGATGGATCTTGAAGGGATCATAGTAAATAAGATTAACCAGAAGGTGACTTCACTTACAAGTGAAACTTTAGAAACATGGAAGTAAAGGTAAAATATGTAATAAAACTTGGACTAGACCTGGTCTGCTGAAGGAAGGCCAAGGATGTGAGGTGAAGTTGGAGAAGGGAGTTGAGTGGGCACTGAGACCCAATTCACAGTGGTATGCAAGAACCTAAGTTGTCAATGGATTTTCAGTGCACAGACACTGACATGGAAGCATGAGAAATTGTACCCATAATCTTATAGATTATTTTCCTAATAAAACATTGAAAAAAAGTTTCGTTTATGTATTCTGTCACAATCCTAAAACAACCCAAGGAAAATTTGCTAGTAGGTGCGGGCGTCATTGTTTACAGAGGAGAACTCCAAGACTTAGAAAAACAAGGTGGCTCATTCATGTCCATGCAAAGTGAGTAGGGTGAATCTAGTTTGTGAATCCAGGCTCAGTGTTCTTCCACTTTGTCACAGTAAAGTCACAAATGAAAGGCCGCATTAGTAAGGATTCAAACTTCTCCACTTCATCTGGCTTCTGGTTTTGTGTCCAGGTACACAGAAGAATCTCAGATATTCAAAGAGTTCAAGTGGCTATCCTGTCCCCATTGCCACAGGCAGAAGAGGGGGACAGGGCTGGAAGCCCCAGAACGGGCCCCCACTCAGTCAGATGCTCAGTTTCGCAAGCACCACCCGCTTGGAAGACCTCTTGTGGGATTCAGACCGTTGGACAAGTACAAGCACAGAAGGCCTTCCAGGCCATGCCTACATGCTAGTTTTGGAAGCCCTGGCCTCCTTCCATCTCCCTCACTCATTCCCCAAGACCTCGGCTTCCCAGCTGGGTGACATCCTTTAGTCCTCTGACTGAGTGCACTTTGAAGAAGCCTGTAATTTAGCAACTGCCACTTAAGATTCCATGACCTCTGACTCTCCATTGCTCTCTGCATCAGGAAAATTGTGCTTGTGCCAACTGAAACCCTTTAAGACCATCACACCAGGTCTGCATCTATCTCTCTTTTCTCTTGAAAAACACTTGACTTTTTGCTTCAGTTATAAGGTGACCTGGGGGGTGTTGGGGTGGGAGAAGGGAGTGCTTGGGAAGCTTCCAGAGATAGAGCATTTGGTGCTGTAGTTTAGTGACTGTGATAGCCATGTTTCAGAGAACAATAAAGGGGTGCTAGTCCCAGAAAAAAATCACTCTTTGGGTTTCCCACCATCTTACTTGCACACAATAAAATGACCAGTTCTTGGGCCAGGTGGTAGCACACCCAGTAGAGCACACATGTTGCAACATACCCTGTGTTCAAGCCCCTGGTCCCTTTGGTACTCCCTTCTCACTCAATTTATCTAAATTAAGTGAATGAATTAAAAAAATTTTAAATGCCCAGTTCACTCAGTAGTGGCTGAATTTATTAGGTATTTTGCACAGACTGTTTCCTCCAGCCCCTGTGGTAGGAGACAGAGAAGCTGAGGGTAGGGGTGGGGAGGACAGTTTCTTCCCAGTAATCCTGGCAGGCTATGGATGGAGTGAATGTATGGAGTCTTTTTTAATTAGTCTTTATTTATTTATTGTTTGGCTAGAATCAGAAATTAAGAGGTGCAAGGGAGATAGAGACGGGGAGAGACAGAGAAACATCTGCAGCACTGCATCACCATTTATGAAGCTTCCCCCTGCAGGTGGGGACCAGAGACAGGGTCCTTATACATTAACATGTGTGCTTAGCCAAACGTGCCACTACCCTGCCTCTGGAGTGAATGCATGTAGTCTTAAGGGATGGGTGGTATTCCAGCTGGAGGACACATTTGGGGGGACTTGGTGGGGGGGGATTATTTAGTTATTAGATGCTGTGGCAGCTTCTTATAAATACAACTCATCTTCCTGTCAGTGAATTTTGCTGGAACACTGGGGTGCCATGCTGACTAGAGGGACATAAGGGGAGCCTTCCATCCCATGCCAGATCAACTCCTCCTTGTGATTCTTTCTACAGATGTCACATAGGCCACAGGGTAGTGGGAGAGTGTGTGGATTATGTGCCTGAATCCTGGCTCGGTCACCTCTGGCTATGAGAACTTGAATAAGTCACCTATGTCCCAAGAATCTGTTTCCTCGTGTGGAAAAGGGGTGAAAAGTCTACTAACTGGAATGTGTGGGAGGGATCAGTAGGCATTGTTCCCAGGCATTGTGTCAACTCAGCAGAGGGCAATTTTCTGTCCTCCCTTTGTGGCATTGAGTCACTGTGCACTTAGTATCTTTAGGCCAGTGGACCCCAACCACAGTGCCTGTTTCACAGGGTAGACCCCTCATCTGTGTCCAGCCACCTCTGGGCCTGCTTCCTGGACAGGGTGTTTTTCCTCCACAATCAGTGTAATCTCTGCTCCAGCCTCACTGTACTCTAATCAGAACAGCTGTGCCCTTCTGTAGATAATCACCTTCTTAGTCCTCCCCATGGCCTGGGCTGTGCTCTGGGGTGGAGAGATGATTATTCATTGGCTAGGCTGCCAGCAGACCCAGAGAGAAGCAGATTCCTCCCCTGGCATGGGGTCTCCTTAGGGCCTCCTCCTAAGATTTAGGGCTCAGGTGGGCCCCACAGAAGACAACATAACTCAGAGCCAGCAGTGGACTATAATCTGCATCTGACCATGTGGTGTTGCTTCCTTCATGGTGGTGGTCTGGGATCCTTCAAATAACTTCAGATACTAGGGCTTCCCTCCACTTGCCCACATGGACAGCCTTGATCTCTATAGAACTGATTTCTACTACCCACCGGCCCCTTCCTCTTCCAGAGTCCAGCCTGGTACCTGCATCCTGGAGGGGTTGAAATACATCAGCCCAGCAGAGCACACATTGCCATGTGCAGGGACCCAGGTTTGAGCCTCAGCTCCCCACCTGCAGGCAAGATACTTTACAAGTGGTGAAACATGTCTTCAGATGTCTCTCTTTTTGTCTCCCAGTCTATCTCCCCCCCCAATTTCACTCTGTCTTATCAAATAAAAACAATAGAAAAAAAGGAAAAAGAGGCCACCAGGAACTGTGGACTCATAGTGCTGGCATCAAGCGCCAGAGATAACCCTAGTGGCAATAAAAGGAAGGGAAGGAGACAGGAAGGAAGGAAGGAGGAAAGGAGATGGATTCTAGGGGGCTGGGTGGTGGCACATCTGTTTGAATACACATATTACTATGCACAAGGACTGGAGTTCAAACCCTTGATCCCCACCTGTGCCTGGATGTGAGGGAAGAGGGTTGGGGCTGAGGGGAGAAGTTTCATGAGCAGTAAAGCAATGCTGCAGGTATCTCTTTTGCTCTTTCCCTCTCTATCTCTCTCTTGCCTCTCAATTTCTCTCTTTCCTACCAAATAAAAGAAAAAAAAGTTGATTCCAAAAATGGGTGGCAGAGGTAGAGGGCTTTCAGGCTTGGGAGCCACACAGTTTAGAGAGGAAAGGAATGGAAAGAGGCACATTCCTCTGCCAGTTCAGGTGCAGAATAATGAGGATGTCAGGAAGGGAAGCTGCCTCTGGGCAACCTTGGCTGCTCCTGTGTCTGCTGAGGAAGTGAGAAGAGGAAATGGGACTTGTAATAAAACCTGCAGACCTGGGTTCTAAACAAGGAAGAATTTCCTGTTCACGAGGATTCAGCCCCTTAACACAGCAGCCTGGGCTCAAGCGTTGGTGTCACTCCCCTGGGAGTCTAGAAATAGGAAAGGCATGGGCAAGGTGTCATGAGACCTTGATTTTATCAAAACTGGACTGTGCATTTCTGGCAAACTGTTTCTACTCTGACATCTGGAAAAGGAGGGAAGATGAAGACACCCACTTAAGGTCTCTCTCAGTTGGGGTCTTCTCCATCACAAGGTCCACCTTAGGGAAGGAACTGTTGTTATTATTATTGCCACCCTTCTATTGTATTTTGTCAGACAGAGAAACTGAGAGGGAAGGGGAAGATAGAAAAGGAGAGAGAAAAATAGACACTTAAAGACCTGCTTTACTGCTCTTGAAGTGTCTCCCCTGCAGGAAGGGAGCAGGGCTTTGAACCAGTTCTTGGAACCTGGGTCCTTGCACATGGCCACCACCATCCCTCAAGGGAAGGAACATTTTAAACATGGTGACAAAGCAGATTCCTGGACAGACAACCCCACCTTCTTCTGCTAGTGCAAACTCACATGGCTGGGAAACTGTTGGCTCTCCTAGGCACTGCCAGTTACCTGGGACCCCATCATCAGGAGGGTCTTTATGCTGCCCCTCTCCTACTCCCTGAAGCTGCCCCTACCCTCATTTCTCACAGCTAGTCCTCATGGAGCTTGTTACTAATAAATCAACTCCTTCCTGGCACTCTCCTAGTCACGCTTCCTTTTGGGTCAACTTTTGACTTTTCTGGGGTGCCTGTTGCTCTCCACCTTCTGCCAGGCTAGTACAAACTAGCCAGAATTCAGTCCTCTCTGTAAAGCTTAAAATGTGTCCTTTTGAACCAAGTCACCAGACTGGGCTTGTCAGGGCACTGGGGCCATGGGGTGGGAGTGGAGACTGTCCTCCACCCTTGTCCTGAAGACAACAGCAGCGCTTTCCTGAGGGGGGTTGGGGGGGGGAGGGTGGTGGATGAGGTGGAGAAGACCCTGTAGGTGTACCCAATAATGGGGTGCAGGCTGGGGAAGGCCACCACAGACCACTCTAACACGGCTCTTTAAATATCCATTAATTAGTTAATATTGCCATTCCCAGAGCTAGCAGTAGCCTCTATTCTTCATAATTAAAAAGAGTTGGAGGTCTGGCAGAGCGAAGGAGGCCCTGCGTGATTTACACAGCAGCCCTGCGGCTCCAGCTGGGAAACCCGAAGGTGAGACTGGCAGATGGGTGCGGAGGCTGAGTGTGTGTTGGGGGGGGGGGCGGAGGGGGGGTTGCTGGCAAGGATGGGGGGTGCTCTGGGCTGTGACTAGAGACCTCCTAGGATCCGGGCTCTGACCCACAGCCCAGGCCCCCAGAGCTCTGCAGGCTTAGCCAGAGGCTCTTTTGCTCACCTCCTGCTGGAGTTCAGCATCCTAGCTGGAGCAAAGCTGTATTACCGGGCGCAGGTTCAGGGCTGTGCTGCTCCACCAGGAGAGAAGGGACCACTCCCTAGGGAGCCCTCCTACTTGCTCTCTGAGTAAGTAACAATCACTGGCTTCTCTTTGATTGTTGCTGCCTGCTTTTTAGGAGACGTGCCCCATGCTATTTCCTTGCCTCTGCCTAATTTTGTCTGAACCTGAGGTTCAGTGGGATCCCAGGCTCTGGCCTGTGTAGCTAGAAAGGGGGACAGGGGACCCACACACTGAAATGGCAAGAGATGCCACTCAGCAAGAGTCTCTACAGCCAGGGAGCAGGGTGGTCACCTCCCTCTGCCTCACCCTTCTTCCCAAACCTGGAGGATCCTAACAGCAGCCTTGCTTCTCACCTGTGCCTGCTCCTTCAGCCTCCCTCCTGGGAAATGGATGGGAAGGGGCAATGAGGCAGCTGTAGCTCACCTGCACTGGAAGGGGTGTCCCCTACAGTGGCAGGACCTCTACAGAGGTACCTAGTGCCTTTGCTCTGCCTCTGGCTCCCTGTATCCCGCCCCCATGCTCATGTGCACACACATCCTCATAGGCATGTGCAAGCATGCATACCCTCCTTCCCTGAGGTTCTGGAGAGGGGACAGGCAGGGGACTGGGCAAGAAGGGGGTCGGGACTGCAGTGCCCTGCTCCTGCCCACTCCTCCCACAGGGCACGGGCAATCTGCCAAGGCAGCAAGTTTGCCATCTGGAGCTGTGACCTGCGTTCTCTCTGTGCTGGGGGGTGGGGAGACTTACTGGGCTGTGCATGTGCTCAAGCATAGAAGTGAGAGCCCATGAGAGGGGAGACCCAGGCCAGACCTTGAGTGAGTTAGAGAGTGGAATGCCCTCATCAGCAGGCACCCCAGGTGAGGAGGCCCGCAGAGCTTAGAGAGGCTGCACTGCTTTCCCAGCTGAGGAGAGAGTGAGAAGCCAGGCCTTAGCCTGCCACCAGGACATGGCTGACCCTGCTTAGTGCCCAGGAGGCTCTGATCCTTTCTTGGGCATCACTGGACAAGAAGTAGAATGACACCTCTCTCTCCTTCCTGGTGATTGACATCCCAGCTGAGGCCATGGCCAGAGGTCCTATGTGTCCTTTTGTCCTTGCAGTTAAGATCTGGAAAAGGGTATTTTCTTCCACCAGTGGCATTCATATCCCTGACCACAGCCTCAGGAGTTATGTTCCAAGGCTCCTTGGAATGCCCAGGTCATAGGCAAACAGGGACCTGCTGGGACCAAATGCTGCTCTCACTCCTGCTTGCCTGACCTGTGAGCTAAGAATAGTTTTCCTCACCAGAGAAAACTATCGAAAGGAAAAGGCTTTGTGGCTGGTGACATAGCGCACTTGGATAGTGAGTGCAGTGCTATGCCATGTGCGCGACCCAGGTTTCAGCCAGGCCCCTACCTGACTGAAAGAAGTTGTGGTGTTGTGGTCTCTTTTTCTCTGTCTCTCTATCTCTATCCAAAAGAAGAAAAATAAAGTTTGTGACACGTAAAAATCACATGAAATTCACATTTTGGTGTCTAGAAATCAAGTTCTGGAGACCAGCCACACTCACTCATTTATGTGTTGTCTGTGGCCACTTTCCTGCTGTTTGGAGCAGAGTCGCTTTAAGACTGTGTGATCCATTCACCACCGGGCCATGTTTGTGTACCTCTCAACCTGCTTTGATCACCTGTTGCCTCCTCTTCTGGACATGTTGAGGTGGCACAGCAAGATCTAGAGGCAGTGGACAGCGGCTAACATTAATTTATTGAGCACTTTCTGTATACATGGCCCATTTATAGTATGTCCTTTATAACAATCCTTGGAAAGCACTAATAGCCACTTCCATTATGATAGCACAGAGGCTAGTAAAGACTAGGGGACTCGCCCACACTCATATTGCCATTTAGCAGAGGAATCTGGATTCCAACCCAGGTCTGCTTGACTGCTAAGCCCAGATTCTCTCCAGGCCACCATGACTCTAAGGTGACTGCTAGCTATCCAATGAGGACTCACCAGGAGCAGAGAAGGGGATGGAGACTGGGACTTCAGGCACCCAGCCCTCACCTGCTTCTTCAGCCTCTGAGCCTGACTTTAGGTAGGGGACAGTGGGTTACAGGCGGCAAGTCAGCAACATGGCAACAGTGATCCCTCCACCCAGTTCCACCTCCCTCCTCCTGCCTGTTGCCTCAGCAGGGCAAATGGTGCTGGCTATCTATTTTCATCACCTATTAGTTTTCCATCAGGAAGATTCCATTTGCATTTAAATAGAAAACCTCCAGCATGGCTCTGATAGAATGCTAAGGTGTTAATTACACATCCCTTCCTTTTAAAACATGAAGGCACTTTGTTTCAGCTCAGGAAAAGTGCCTTGGTTTCTTTAGCAAAGAATATTGAACTGTTCACTGCACAGCTTCCCACCAGCAGAGGGCAGAGAGGAAGTGCTTTCAGTTCTTTTAGGATTGGGGGCTGGAGGCTAGTGTGTGTTTGGGAAGCCTAAAATCAACTAAAAATGTCCAACAGCAGGAAGACTGTCAGTGGGGTGCAAATTGCTGGCATAGGGGGGACAGGGATCCCTTAGGGTACCCATTCCCTGAATTGCTTTTGAGTGTTTGGGAAAAGCTATTTGTCTTACACTCTTCCCATTCCCCAGCCTAGTGCCAGGCAGGCACTGGGGACTCCAGCAGTTGTTGAATGAATGAATGAGTCAGACAATCAGTCTGTTCTGGGGGAGATCATTCCTTCATGCACTACGATGAGTCAGGCATGCTGGAGGATTTTCATCTGAGCCTTGTGAAATGATGTATTCCCTCTCTTTCCCCTGGAGCCTACTCTAGTTCTCTTTTATCTTGAAGAACAGTACTTTGCATTTTACATACTGATTTGTAACTACGAATTCATATGCCATTGCTAACAATTACAGTAGACTATAAGATAAATCAAGCTTTATCACTCCCCTTAAAAGCAGGAAGACAGGGTCAGGAAAGTGGCACTATAGAATATACATGTGCAAAGACCTGGGTTCAAGCCCCTGGTCCCCACCTGCAGGGTGGAAGTTTCATGAGCAGTGCTGCAGATCTCAATCTCTCTCATCTCTCTCACCCTTTCTTCTCAATTCCTCTCTGTCTCTATAGAAAATAAAATAAAGTAAAATAAAAATTAATTAAAAATGGGAAGACAACCTGAGAAGTGAGGAGAGGGGCCTCAGAGTCCTCAGTCAGTTTGAACATCAGGGAAGACATGGCCCCAAATCTTGAGTCTCCCGCTTGGGGTCCCATTCACACCACCTCTCCTCAAAGTGCTGGGCTGATGACTACAATAATTACAGTATGATACCCTAAACTTGGCCCATGCCCCCCAAAGTCCAGCCTAGCCTCTCAGCCAGGCCACTGCCTGGGCTCCAGCCACATTGTTTTAAGCTGACACCAGCAGCCTTTCCTTTCCCAAGTTCACACCTTGAGACAGAGCCTGCTTGTTCTCTACTGCTCAGCCTCAGTGCCACCTCTTCTGAGAGCCTCAGACCCAAGAGCAACCTCTCCCTTGTTTCCAGGGAACTTTATCTGTAGGTGTTTACATTAAGGATGGCCTTGCATGATAACAACCATGACCGGTATTCAGAATCCTGTGCCGGGATGTTCATATGCTTTATATAGTCTGAATGTCATATAAATTTAATAATCATAAACATATAGTAATTATTTCTGATCATGAGCTGCTGGAAGTTTGGTAGGTTTCTATCATCTTGTCAAGATTGTCCATTTGCAGATGAAGAAGCTGAGACTTAAACAAGTGACATGTCTATGACCCAGAGCCAGAACAGGGTGTGAAATCCAGCTTACCAGGCCCTGAAGTCTGAATACCCAGATACTAAGCACAGGTCCCTGTACATAGCTGACATTCAGTGAGTTGAACTGAATTCAGACCTGGATCCAGAAGTTCTGGATAGTAACTGGAAGCTGGCCAGTCTGAGCCCTAGCAGTGACCTTTGAAGTTGAGCTGGATTACATACTGATGGAAGGAGCCTTGGCCTATAGGGCCAAGAGGCTGGGCTGAGGAGGCAAGGTGCTTAGAGACCTTCAGCTCCCCAGCCCCATGCTGGCCTGTATGTGCTTGGGGACACCACTGCCCATCACCCCAGAAGCATAGGCCCTGCAGAGATGGACTGAAGTAAAACTCACCTGGCCAGGGAGGAAAGAAGGAATCAAGTGTTATCAGCAGCAACAGAGGAGAGTGGGAGCTGAAGAGCCTGGGCACGGGTCATCTGGAAAGCTCTTCCTGGGAGCAGGCTGGGAACAGTGAAGGCAGGGTCCCAGGGCCCTGAGGGCTTCCCCCAGTGCTGAGAGAGACCACTGCAGTTGTCTCTGACCTAGGAATTGGGGTGCAGCAAGCCCCCATGCAAAAGGGCACACCCTGAATGTGAGAATCCTGGGGGACTCCAGAGCCCTAGGAAGCATGACCCCCATCAAGAGGACTTCAGCTGACTCACTGTGTTTTGTCACCTCTCGCTCCACAGTCTTAGCTACAGGGTCACTCTGTAAGGAGAGAGACTGAAGGGATGAGAGAGAGAGAGAGAGCGCGTGCACACACACACACACACACACACACACACACACACACACGGCCATGGAAACTAGCCAACAAAAGGATTTAGGGAGACATAGAAGAAAGAGGGAAAGGGGCTCTCGAATGCAGCACAGCACAGGTGTTTATGTAAAGGGCAAATATCCACTGAAGCCCTCACCCAACAACTGAAGCCTCTCCTGCCCTGTGGAGTTATGGGTAAAGGCAGAGGAGTGGTCTGACCATCTTGTTTCAGTTTCTCAGCTAGCCACCTCAGGAGTTTGCCTTCTAACACTCAGAGAAAGGGGCAGCACCCTCAGAGATGCCCAACCCTGGTGGCAAAGCCTGGTTTGTTTAGTTGGATCAAACTGACCCTCTGAGGCAATTTGGGCCACTTTGCTCGAAGGAGTTCATGAAAGTTTCTCAGATGAAAAGGCCATCGTTTCACTGCTTTTATTTATTTATTTTTTATATTACAGAATTACATGTCCACAGGGGTTTGAATCCATACCATTCCCACCACCAGAGTTCTGAATCTTCACTCTCCCCACTGCAATTCACCACAGTTCCCTTGAGGTTGTAGACATGGGCCAGCCATCTTATCTACAACTATCTGTCCATTTATACATAGTTGCCCCCCCTTTTTTTCTTATTCAATACTTTCTTCCTCTCCAAGGCACTCATGACATCATAACTACCTCTATAAGTCCCTCTTCTTTTCCTTCTCTCTCTCTCTGGGTGCTGATGGAGCTAAATTCAGAGTCCTCTTATCTTTATCCTATCACTTCTTCCCCACTAGGGGTATGGATCAAGGTTGTTTTTGGGGTGCAGAAGGCAGGAGTTCTGGCTTCTGTAATTGTTTCTCCGCTGAACATGGGCATTAACAGGTCAATTGATACTCCCAGCCTGTTTCTATCTCTCCCTAGTGGACCAGAGCTCTGGAGATGCAAGGGTCCAGGACACATTGGTGAGGTCATCTGTCCAGAGAAGTCGGTATGGAGTCATGGTAGCATCTGTAACTTGGTGTCTGGACTGCTTTTTTTTTAAGTATATCTTTTTCTGTCTGTGACATCAGAGCAAGACAGACTTTGGGAGTTTAAGGGGGGCAGAATGTGACTTCTTTCTGTGCCTCTGAGCTGTGATTCTAGTGGAATATCTCTTTGGAGTAAAGAAAATTTAACTTCTAATGTGTGTGTGTGTGTGTGTGTGTGTGTACTATGTATATATCATCTTTCCTTCTCTATTTTCTTTATTTTTCTTTATTTTTTTGTTGTTGTTGCTGGAGCTTCACTGCTCCAGGCTGATTTTTTTTTTTTTTCGGTTAGAAAGAGAGAGTCGAGATAGAGATAGGGACTGACAGAGAAGGGGAAGGACATCACAGCACTGAAGCTTCCTCCAGTACACTGGAGGCCAGGCTTGAGCCTGGGTTACATAGATGGCAAAGTGTGCACAAAGTGGACTGTCTTACTTTCCTTTCCTATATACAGTCTTTAGGCCATCGCTATCTCAATACAAACTAAAAGAAGGTGGCACAGTGGACAAAGTGTTAGATCTCAAGTCTGAGGTCCCAAGTTCATTCCCTGGCTCCACATATGCCAGAGTAGTGCTCTGTCTCTTTCAGTCTTCCCACTTCTCTTATAAATAAACAAATTAGAAAAACTAATAAACAGGGGCCAGGCGGTGGCACACCTGGTTAAGAGCACATATTACAGTGTACAAGGACACAGGTTCAAGCCCCTGGTCCCCACCTGCAGGGGATAGCTTCACAAGTGGTGAAGTAGGGCTGCAGGTGTCTCTCTTCCTATCTCCTCCTCCCCTCTCAATTTCTGTCTCTACTCAGTAATAAATAAAAATATTTTTTTTAAGAAAGAAAAACTAATAAACAAAGAAGAAAAGTATACATGAAAAGAAAGAAAATCAAACTAGGCAGGTGGGGCGGGCACAGCAGGTTAAGCGCCCAACCAAAAAGATATGTGTACACCTATGTTCATAGCAGCACAATTCATAATAGCTAAAACCTGGAAGCAACCCAGGTGCCCAACAGCAGATGAGTGGCTGAGAAAGCTGTTGTATATATACACAATGGAATACTATGCAGCTATTAAGAACAATGAACCCACCTTCTCTGACCCATCTTGGATGGAGCTAGAAGGAATTATGTTAAGTGAGCTAAGTCAGAAAGATAAAGATGAGTATGGGATGATCCCACTCATCAACAGAAGTTGAGAAAGAAGAACAGAAAGGGAAACTAAAAGCAGGATTTGACTAAATCTAGAGTAGGGCACCAAAGTAAAATCCCTGTGGTGAGGGGAAGGGTGGAGGCTTCCCAGGGAGACAGGGGTGGGGTTGGTGGGTGGGTGGGATGGGACACAGTCTTTTTGTGGCGGGAATGGCATTTATGTACACTCCTATTAAACTGTAGTCATATAAATCAATATTTAATTAATATGAGAGGGGAAAAATTTTAATACATAGGCTGAGTCTTTGATATGTTGACTCTCTCAAAAGCCTAGACCAGGGAGAACAGAAGCAACCGGTGGCACAGCAAGATGTTGGGTATTGTACAGCAAATCCTAACAAAGGGATTTTTCAAAGTTAACCCAATTAACAAATAATGTGATGATAACAATAACTATCCACTGTCTTCTTGAACCCTAAGATAGCAGAAACCTCACGTTTCCACTATAGAGCCTATATTTTCCCCAGTCCTGGAACTTTAGGGTGGGGCACACTTTCCTGCATGCTTCTCTCAATTCATATCAAATAATATTGCATCCGCTGATCACAATCTAATCAACACAACGAGTGCCACTTTAGTGTGCTTTACTTCAGACTGTGCCCAGAGACCTCAGGTGTGGAATGACAACCCTTCAGCTTCATTGCTCAGCTGAGACCTCTCCTTTCATAGTATTCTCTAGTTCCATTCCAGGTGGTTCACTTCCTAACAAAGTCCCAAAACCTAGATATAGACCAGGTCCCCTGAGATGGAGCATATGTTCACACGTATCCATAAACTAGGGCAAAATATATACCTGAAAGCAAAAGTACACAATAGTCTGCAGTGAGTACCCCCCCAACACTTCATCTGCACTATTCCAGCCTTTAGATCCATAACTGTTCAACACTTTGTTTGGCTTTGTATGTTAACTCTCTTTTCAGCCACCAGGTTCCAGATGCCAGCATGATGCCGACCAGACTTCCTTGGACAGGCAGCCCCACCTATGTGTCCTGGAGCTCCGCTTCCCCAGAAACCCACCCTACTAGGGAAAGAGAGAGGCAGACTGGGAGTATGGACCAACCAGTCAACGCCCATGTTCAGCAGGGAAGCAATTACAGAAGCCAGACCTTCCACCTTCTGCATCCCACAGTGACCTTGGGTCCATACTCCCAGAGAGATAGAGAATGGGAAAGCTATCAGGGGAGGGGATGAGATATAGAGATCTGGTGGTGGGAATTGTGTGGAGTTATACCCCTTCTATACAACGGTTTTGTTAATGTCTCCTTTTATAAATAAATAAATAAATAATCCCAATTTGAGCCCCTGGCTCCCCACCTGCAGGGGAGTCACTTCGCAAGTGGTGAAGCAGGTCTGCAGACATCTATCTTTTTCCCCCCTCTCTGTCTTCCCCTTCTCTCTCCATTTCTCTCTGTCCTATCCAACAACAATGACACCAATAACAACAATAATAACCACAACAATGATAAAAAAAAAAACAAGGGCAAGAAAAGGGAAAATAGCCTCCAGGAGCTGTGGATTCGTGGTGAAGGCACTGAGCCCCAGCAATAACCCTGGAGGCAAAAAAGAAAAAAAATCAAACTAGAAAAAAAATGTTTAATTCCCTGAGAAGACACTCTTGGAGTAAGAATGTAAATTGAGACCCAGTAACCCCATGTCAAGTATTTAACTGTGTGATCTTGGGCAAGTCTGTTCATCTGTAAAATGGGCCTTGGAGAGGTTCAGAGAGGAGGAGATGAGGTCATCGTTGTCCAGGGCTTAGAACAGAGTCTCTGCCCTGTAGCGTTCGCCTTTCTTATTGCTGTCTTCCTGCTTCTTCATTTCTGCATCTATAAAAGGGAACCATAGCCCCAGTGTAGGTCAGACAGATTTAATGTGAGGGTTCCTTTATGAGGTTATAAAGACAGGGTTGTGATTATCCATCTGTCAAAACCACCCACCTTTACATCTTATGGTAGGTCGTTTATACCTGATTGTTATGCAAATTTATGCAGTCAGTCAAGCAGTCATGAAGGTCTGGAACATAGGAGATGTTCTTTTTGCTCTTATTCCCTGACCCTCTCCCCAGGCAGAGAGGAAGGGAATGAGAACTCTAGAAGCAGCAGAGGAGGGCTGTGTGGGGAGGAGGTGTCTGCACATAGGCCCTATTGATTTTGTTGGTAATGAGCCTCCAGCTATGCTGATGTTTCCGGAAACTCAGACAGCAGGCTTTGAGCTGCAGAGGCAACACCTGGATGAGCGGTTGCCTTTGTTCACCAGCTCTTGCTCCCATGGCCAGTGGGCCCTATGAGCTGTCTCATCCACCATCTCTCTGCCATAGTTGTCCCTGTGAGTCCCAGGTTCTCTGCACAGCTGCCCTTCAGTCCTGAGCAGGGTGCCCTGATGACCACTGGCTGATGAACTGACACCTAATGAATACTGGCCCTAGGAGACAGCTGTCTTGTCAGAGAGGAGAGCATGAGCTGAGCACACATTGAAAATGCTGGTGAGAGGATGCTACAGCCCAATTAAGGAGGAATGTGTGAGTGTGTGAAGGGACTGGAGGGGGTTGGGAGTAGAATATAATTAAGAATCAAGTAAATCTGATCTCTGGAGACAGATTACAGGCCACTAGCAAGCAGCTCACTGAAGTGACAGATGCCTGGGTGATTGCTGGATGTGAGCCAATAGCCCTAGACCAAAGGACATCGCGCTTGTCTCTGTTTGTCCTGGGGGGCAGGGAGAGTGATGCCTACATGTAAATAGCCCATCCCCCAATGAAGGTTAATTTAAAACTCACTTTGTAGACTATCTGCTCTAAGCAAATATTTGGGGGCAGGGCTGCTGGCTTCCCTCTCTTCTTTGTCATATTAAGAGTTAAAGACCGAGGAACAGACAAATGCGGAGAAGCAGATAGGATGAAGTCATTTCAAGTCTCCAGTCCTTTCAGCATCGTTTCCCACATCTCTGCAGAGATATTCACATCTCAGAGCCAGGAGAGAGCAACGAGGATGTGTTGAGATTATGGCAACTAAGCAAGCCATCAGGGCGATGGCAGCTCTAAATTATAGTTCTGAACGTGAAAGCCTGGTGATAAGAAGGTCATGTATTCATCCCAGATTCTTTCTCTGGTGAAAATGAGCTTGGGCTTTGTCAGCTGTGGTCTAATTCTAGGTGATGAAATAAAGACAGCGTGTCCCTGTCAAAATTAGCAGGCTGGGGTCCAGGATTAAAGCAAACAAAGGCAGGCAGCCCAGAATAACCTGGCGTTTTAGGACAGAGCTAAGTCACAAGGCTGCACTTACCTGCAGGTGTCAAGACTGATTGGCCCTATTTCCTAGGGTCTATTTCCAAGGCTCTTCTCCTCCCCTTGAAATAAGTAAATAAACAAATAGCCCCACACTGAATATAAAAAGGTACTGGCCCTGAAATCCTGCCTAATTTAAGCTCTGCTCACAAAGGAGGCAGAGCACTCAGGAAGGGTGGAAATCAAGTAAGTAAATGTCAGCACAGGAGCTGGGCAGAGGCCATTAGCTAGGAGAATCTCCAATTAGCAGCCTTTGAATGAGAGCAATGAGAGAGCAGCCTGACACGTGAGGTCACTGTGGAGAAGGACAGTGTTCATGGGCATGAAGGCTCGTGGCTGCAGTCGATAGAGGATTACAGACAGATGTGCAGATGCCAGCCCAGTGACAGGGGTCCCAGCCCAGAATGCCTCTTCAAAATGCCTTTTTCCCATTCCTCCCATACCCCAGACTCTGCCTCAAGGAGCCCAGCCATTTCATGATTTATCTGGAGAGACTGTCTCTCTTTGGCTTGAACCCAGAGACCAAACGGGCAGCTCACAGCCAAGTCCAGAGTTAGTTGGAGCAGACAAAGAAGGACAGCAAAGTCCTTGGTAAACAGTGCCTGGGAGAGCATATATTCCCTCTTTCCAGCGCAGGCCTACTTAAACAAGGGAGCTTCATTGACCATAGAGTCTGGAGTTAGCACCAGTCCCAGACAACTCAGCCCAGGTTTGAACTCTAGCACCACACACAAAGCAGGTGCTATGGAATGGGGGGAGGCTCTGGTGCTGTCTTGTCTGTCTCAATCTGAAAGGCGCTATTGGGTAGTTGGAAAAGTCATGATGCATTTTTGCATAGAAAAACAAAAATACATCATGATTTTCCCAACAACCTAATAGAAAGTACCTGTCTGCCTGTTTATGAAGGAAAGAGAACCTTGTTTGCACAGAGATATTTTCATTTAATGCTACAATCATGTTATATATATATATATATATATTAACTCATGATTGCCAGTCCTGAGCACTTTTACTTTCTTTTTCATAAGTAATCATTTCTTCATCCAGAAGAGGAAAAAGATAAGTATTTCTCTTCCATTTCCTCTAAATTGGAAGCTCTCAGATTAAGCCTCTTCAAAGCCACGTATATTGGTGATTCCCATGTCCTGTCAGTTCGAGAAGTTAGGTGGGAGTGGAAATGAGGTTGAAAATGAGAACAGAGAGACATTCTGAGTTAGAACAGTTGAGTCTTATTGTTTTTATTTATCAGGCAGCTAGCAGGTACCTCCTGAGTGCCTGTGAGCTCTGGAAGTTTCCAGAGTCTACAGTGGGGGTAAGATGCAGAGTCAAGGGAAAACTGGGTATGTCTGCTTTTTGCTCCTGGGCGGTGAAGTGGAGGAAGAAAGCACAACTATCTGAGGTTACCAGTGAAGGTTTTGGGAGGGGGGATGTTTAAGCAGGGTCTTCAAAGGGCTGTGAGATCTGGACAGAGAGGAATGGAAGGTTTTCCAAGTAGGGAAAAACTAGACCCAGTATAGTGGAGAACAATCAAAAGATTTCCAGATAGGACACACTATCCTGTTAAATGTGAGCACTTCTGATCTACTTACATGAAAAAACGCTCATTGATTTGAAATTCAGATTTAACTGAGGGACGTGTATTTTTACTTACTAGATCTGATTACATTGTGTTAGGAGCAACTAGAGTCCTGGTAATATTCCAGGTACTTAAATGGGTTAGATGTAACCCATGGCAACCACTTCTGCAAAGTGAGTCTAGCCAGCCCATTTCACAGGGGAGGAAACTAAGGCTCATGGCAGTGAAGCAACTAATGATTCTGATCCAAGCAATTAACGGGTGGCAGTGACAGAATTTCACCCTGGGCTGGACCAACTCCAAAGATGCCTTGTGAGCTGTGATAGGTCAGAAGGGATAGGGGAACCAGGGACAACCCTTACTTGGGTGCAGGGCTAAGGAGCTAGGATTCTTGAAGGCAATAGGAGGGCTTACAGGTTTCTGAGCAAGGCAGTGAGAGGATTAGTGCTGTGTGTGGAAGATTCAACCGGCAGCAGACTGGGAAAGGGAAGATGACTTCAGGCCGAAGAAAACCATGCTGTTTTTACACAGTGGCTTCTGGAACACCTACAAGGTCCCAGGCAGAAAGGCAGGATGGAAAAAAAAAGGTATAGCTTCTGCCTTGGTGGAGCGTGTAGCCTGATATTAACTGGCAACTCATTTCAGCAAAGGGTAGTGAGTTTTATGGGGGAGGAACTTGCCCTACTTAGATCATCAGAATAGCTTACTGGCTGGAGAGGAGGACCTAAATTAGGGCTATGGAAATGGGAACATATGGTCTTTTGTGGGCTAGGCTTCTAGAATATTTGCAAGACATCACCAGATGAATTTTTTCTTTTCTTTTTCTTTTTTAACTTTATTTAATTTGGTAGGACAGAGAGAAATTGAGAGAGGAGAGGAGATGGAGATAGAGAGGGAAACAGGAAAAAGAGACAGCTGTAGACCTGCTTCGCAGCTTGTGAAACATCCTCCCTGCAAATGGGGATTAGGGGCTAAAACCCCAGGTCTTTGCAATTAGTAATGTGTGCACTTAACTCGGTGTACCACAATTCAACTATCCCCACCCCATAGTGATTTTATTCTTAAAGAGGAAATACATGAAGCCGGAGAAACATAGATCATTACAATCCAGCGCTAACTCCAAATTCCAGTTATTTGGGTGTGTCATGACCTCCCCACCCCCATGCCCAGGCTTCAGGTTTATTTGTGTCCATTCACACACAAAGCAGCAAAGACAAGTGGCCAGGAATGAAGATCTCAATGACCTCAACATTTCAGCTAAATGCAGAAAACTCTCAAAGGAAAACACAGGCATAATCTTTGTGACCTAGGAGTGGGCAATGTTTTCCCCTTGCTTTTTTTTTTTTTTAAAGATTTTTAAAAAACATTTATTTATTCCCTTTTGTTGCCTTTGTTTTATTGTTGTTATTATTGTTGGATAGGACAGAGAGAAATCAAGAAAGGAGGGGAAGACAGAGAAGGGGAGAGAAAGATAGACACCAGCAGACCGGCTTCACTGCCTGTGAAGCAAACCCCCTGCAGGTGGAGAGCTGGGGGCTCAAACCAGGGTCCTTATGCCTGTCCTTGCACTTTCCACCACATACGCTTAACCTGCTGTGCTACTACCTAACTCCCCCACCCCCTTGCTTTCTTGAGATATAACTGACAGGGGCCAGGTGGTGGTGCAGCTGGTTAAGTGTACACATTACAGTGTGCAGGGAAACTTCGTGAGTGGTGAAGCAGGGCTACAGGTGTCTCTTTCCCTCTTTATCTCCCCCACTTATCTCAAGTTCTCTCTGTCTCTATCCAATAATAAAGGATAAAAAATAATAAACTCCTAAAATAAATAAAGTTAAAATATTTGAAAAGATATACTTTAAAAAGATATAATCAATACAAAATATTGTATAAGTAGGGCAGGGGAAATATCATAATGGTTATGCAAACAGACTCTCATGCCTAAGGCTCCCAGGTCCCAGGTTCAATCCCCTGCACCACCATAAGCCAGAGCTATGCAGTGCACTGGTTAAAAAAAAAAGTAAATCAAACAAACAAACATTATGTAAGTTAAAGGTTTACAGTATGATGATTTGGTGCACAGATGTATTATGAAATGATTTCCATATAAGGTCTGTTAAGAACTCTGTCCCTTTATGTAATGGTGTGTGTGTGTGTGTGTGTGTGTGTGTGTGTGTGTTGATAACATTTAGGATATATTCTTAATAACTTCTTTTTTTTTAAAGATTTTATTTATTTATTAATGGGAAAGGTAGGAGGAGAGAGAAAGAATCAGACATCACTCTGGCACATGTGCTGCTGGGGATCAAACTCAGGACCTCATGCTTGAGAGTCCAAAGCTTTACCACTGCGCCACCTCCCGGACCACTCTTAACAACTTCTAAGTAGATAGTATAATATTGTTAACTATAGTCAGGCTGAGTTCTTAGGAATAAAGTCAAAAGAACAGGCAACAAGAACAAAAAGAACAAGCAACAAAAGAAAAAAATATGTGTCAGTATTTCTTTTGCTTAGTATCCCATTGTATGGGTACAGTACTCTTCTTAATTTTATTTTTAAAGGTTTATTTATCTGTTATTTTATTAAGGAAGTAGTGATTTACAAAACTGTTGTCACATAGGTATAAGCTCTCATGCTTCCATGATAGGTGTCACTGACAACTTAGGTTCTTGTACACCACTGTACACTGGGCTCCAGTGCCCACTCAACTTGCTCCCTCCATCCTCTCCCTATATCTTTGGCTTTCCTTCAACAGACCAGGTATAGTCCAAGTTTTATCCTGTGTTTTGTCTTTCACTCCTAGTTTCTGGAGTTCCACCTATAAGTGAGGTCAACTGACATTTATCTTTCTCTTTCTGGCTGATCTCACTTTTCATGATTCCTTCAAGTTCCATCCCTCATTCCACCAGGACCAGAATCATTGGTCACCAGGAATCTTGTTTTTATAGCTTCACTGAAAAGCAGTCGAATCTGGAAAACACCAGAATATATCTTACTTCCTTATGTATAGTTAACTAAGTAGATAGAATGATTGAAGAAAGTGAAGTAGGGATAGTAGAGGAGGGTGTTTAGGTCTAAGTAATAAATATATGATTTGAGAATTTATTATGCCTTCTTTAGGCCATTCTTTTGGTCTAAGTCTAATCATGGAGGGCTATTAAGCACTTTTACTTTGAGTTATATAATTTCCCCTTGCTTATAGACAAATGTACACATATACCCAATACTCTAGGTCCTAGCCTGTATCTAGTATCTATAACTTTGTTAGAGAACATGCCATCCCGGGTTATAGTGCACATGGTTGAACTCATGTGTTACAATGCATAAGGACCAAGGTTTGAGCTTCCAGTCTGTACCTGTAAGGGGGAAGCTTTGCTAGTCATGAAACTTTCTGGGTTTTAGTTCTTTATTTTATTTTTATTTTAAAAATTTATTTATTTATCTAATAGGATAGAGAGAAATTGAGAGGGGAGGTGTTTCTCTGACTCTCTTCCTCTCTATTTCCCATTCCCCCTTCGATCTCTGACTGCCTCTATCCAATAAATAAAGATTTTTTTTTTTTTGAGAAGAGAAAATGTGTCATCTGAAGTGGAACTAGGTAGTCCCTAGTTAGCAAGGATCTTACTAGATTAGAGTTGGGAGGTTGACATCTCAGACTTGGAGTGTCTGGAGACAATCTGCAGTAACAAGTCAGTAGCAGCATAATGTGGCATGGTAGGTGCCACAACTTTCTTAACCATTTATCTGTTGCTGGGAATCTGGGTTGCTTCCAGGTTTGGGCTATTGCAAATAGTGCTGCTGTGAGCCTCAGGCATGAAAGTCTCTTTGCATAACCATTATGCTATACCCCCACCCCAAACTGTCCACTTTAAATGGTTGAAATGTATGGTATGTGAATTATATTTCACTAAATGTATGTAAAAAAAGAGCAAAGACTTTAGCACCCCATGGGTGTGGGTTTATATGCCAGTTCTCCACTTGACCTTGAATTAATCAGCTTCCTGGGTTTTAGTTCCTTATTTTATTTTTAATTTTAAAGTTTATTTATCTAATAGGACAGAGAGGAACTGATAGGGGAGGGGAATATAGAGAGGGAAAGAGAGATACCTGAAGCACTGCTTCACTGCTCTTAAAATTTCCCCCATTGCAAGTGAGGACTGGAGGCTTGAACCTGGGTCCTTACACATGGTAATGTGTGCACTCAACTGGGTGTGCCACCACCCATTCTGGCTTTAGTTTTTTCTTTTTTAAAGATTTATTTTTATCTATTTATTTATTCCCTTTTGTTGCCCTTGTTGTTTTATTGTTGTAGTTATTCTTGTTGTCGTCATTGTTGGATAGGACAGAGAGAAATGGAGAGAGGAGGGGAAGACAGAGAGGGTAAGAGAAAGACAGACACCTGCAGACCTGCTTCACCGCTTGTGAAGGGACTCCCCTGCAGGTGGGGAGCTGAGGGCTCTAACCGGGGTCCTTACTCTGGTCCTTGCGCTTAGTGCCACGTGCACTTAACCCGCTGCGCTACCGCCCAATTCCCAGTTTTAGTTTTTTCATCTGTAAAGAGAGGATTACTTTAGTATCTTTCATAGAATTGCTGAGATGAAAGGAAATAATACATGTAAAGTACTTGGCACAATTCCAGGTGCATATTACGTTTTTAGCTGGTATTACTCATACTAGAAGGGTTGGATGAGTAACAAGTTTTGTGTGTGATCACAGACCCTACTAAAGTCTAGCACTTCCACTTGTACAAAGGCATTCTCTGAGAACTGTATGGAACTGGCTTTCTTTATGGAAGTTACGACTGCAATTACATAGGAAAATCCAAGATTTGATAGTATACTTCTTGATTGTTGAAACACAATCCTGAGAATTAAATAACAAAATCACATACTTGCAAGATGTCCAGTAGCACCAATAGTCAGTGCCAAGTAGTGCTCTGGTCAGAAAGCCAGAGCTAGAACCAACCGGAAGACATGCACAGATCAACTAGTGTTGATGAAAGGTTTCAGTGCCTTGTCAGGGAAAATTTGTATTAGCTTTATGTCCTGGAAGTGGAATTCCTTTTTAGGTAAATGATTGACTAAATGAGGATGTAGCCCAGAGCAACAAAGAAAAAAACCTTAAAGTATATTTATTTATTTATTTATTTATTTATTTATGCACTTGCACACTTGAGAAAGAGAGAGAGAAAACCAGAGTATCACTCTGGCACATGTGATGCCAGGAACTAAATTCGAACCTCACGTTTGAGAGTTCAATTCTCTATCCACTGAGCTGCAGCAAAGAAATATTGACTGCAATTTCTGGAGCCTTCATGTGACACTTGTTTTTCGTTCATTAAATATATGAACTGTGGAGATCAAATATTTGTATTTACACATATAAGTCATGCTGGAAAGTATAACTGCCTACAAGTGTATGAAAAAAATTAGTTCAACTGGAAGATAATTTTTTTAAAAAGTTCATAGTGGGAGTCGGCTGGTAGGGCAGTGGGTTAAGCGCACATGGTGCGAAGCACAAGGAGCGGCAGAAGGATCCTGGTTCCAGCCCCCGGCTCCCCACCTGCAGGGGAGTCGCTTCACAGGTGGTGAAGCAGGTCTGCAGGTATCTCTCTTTCTCTCCCCCTCTGTCTTCCTCTCCTCTCTCTATTTCTCTCTGTCCTATCTAACAATGACGACATCAACAACAATAATAAATACAGCTACAATAAAAAACAACCAGGGCAACAAAAGGGAAATATAAATATAAATAAATATTTAAAAAGTACATAGTAAGGAAAAGATCATCTGAAGTAGCAAATAACAGTTTTAATTTCTTTTAATCTTCCTCTCTGGTTTAAATAGAGAAAGGATTTTAGGGAGTCATGTGGTAGTGCAGCAGGTTAAGTGCACATGGCGCAAAGTGCCAGGACTGGCATAAGGATCCCAGTTTGAGCCCCTGGCTCCCCACCTGCAGGGGAATCACTTCACAGGCAGTGAAGCAGGTCTGCAGGTGTTTATCTTTCTCTCCTCCTCTCTGTCTTCCCCTCCTCTCTCCATTTCTCTCTGTCCTAACAATGACAACATCAATAACAACAATAATAACCACAACAATAAAAAACAACGAGGGCAACAAAAGGGTGTCGGGCTAGCATCACGGGAGGGAGAGATAACCCAGGAACCAAGTTCGTGGCAGTAGCAATACAAATCTTTATTCATGTGGACGCCCCAGAGTTGGCGTGTAGGCACCTGGTTAAAACCATGTGGAGGCAAAAACCGCAATGGCTGGGGTCTGCCTCCCCCTGCACGTCTGCTCCTCTCCCGGTTGGGATGCAGAAGAGAGAAGACAGAAATGAAAGTGGCTTTACAATCCCATAAGTATTGAGGAGAGGGGTGGAGAAAAATGGGAGGGGCTGGAAAGGTAGAACCTCCCTAGTAACTGTTTCAAGGGTTTTAACAGGTGGGATTAATGTTACCCTGCAGGCAGGGCAGTCTCGAAGTAGATAGATCAAAGGAATGGAATGGGTGGGGATCTTTCAGGCAAAATAATGATTATGTAAATAGGCCATAGTATCGGCAATGCAGGGTGGAGCAGGAGGAGCTGGCTTAATGCCTGACATCTTCCCCTTTCTTTTTATCTAAAGGCCATAGTATCAGGGATGCAGGGCGCTTTGTGAAGCAGGGAGTCTGATAGGACGAGGCACACCTTTGGGATTACTACTGTCTCTTCTTGCTCAAACTCTCGGTAGAGAGAGAGAGAGACTAACAGGACAGACGCACCCCTCAGGTTCAAGCCCTGCCAAGCTCAACCACATCCTCATAATTTCCCGACAAAAGGGAAAATAAATAAATAAATAAATAAATAAATAAATAAAAAAAAGAGAAAGGGTTCCAAGAGTAAAGATCAACCCCCCTCCCAAAGGGGTCTAAAACAGGTGGAGACATTGCCTGCATTAATAACTACTAATGTTGAATCTGCTATATGCAATGCACTTTACAAAGATTTTCTACTGCACTAAGTCTGGGAAGGGGAATGTATTTATTGTTATTTTTTTAAATATTTATCTATGAGAAAGAGAGGGAGAGAGAATCAGATCATCATTCTGGCACATGCAATGCCTAGGATTGAATTTGGGACCTCACGCTTGAGAGTTCAGTTCTCCACTGTGTCACCTTCCAGGCCACTAGGGGGAGCCTCTTTAACCCCCATGTTACAGATGAGAAGATATCAGTAGAAGCCTGGTTTCCTAACATCACAAGGTGGTAGATGGCAGCCCCAGTGTCTGAGCATCTGGGGTCTGAAACCATATGGCAGGTTCACCTTTGTCTATATAACTGGCTAGCTCAGCCTGGTGCTCCAATGAAGATGAATCTTTAAGTGACACGCTTTCCTTTCTTCTAGCTAAATCATTTGGAACCTTTTAAGTTTTCTTAGTGGTGTTCACCCAAGACACTTCATTTTCAACCTTGACTGTCCAGTTGCTGGGTTCTCCCCCTGAGGACACTGATAAAATGGGTCTCAGCCTTTCAGTCTTAGCTAAAATGGTTCCTAGGTAACTCTGTTGCAGGCAAGATGAGGCCAAAATGTGTTTCCCATAATGTTTGGTTCATCATGCTAATTCGACAAGGAACTGAGAGAAGAGCATGATTTCAGGTACTTTAAGCTTTTATTCAGGAAAAGTGAAAGCATATGCACAGAGAGACATATGGGGAAAACGGCAGTATGGTAATGAAGCTGGGCTCTTTTATGCGTTTTCTAAAGGCCCTACCTTAACTTCTTTTCTAAGTCGCACTTACACCTATTATCACCTCTGGATGTTCTTTGTTTTTCCTTTTTCCTCTCAGGTAAGGGAAACAAGAACCTGACTTCCTCAAGTGTTCTCCAAATTCTCTTTCCTCTCAGTGATAGGGCAAAAACAAAGATTCTTCATCACAATAGTTCCAGGCTTTGGTGGAACTGGAGTTGAGGGAGCTCTGGTCCACACCTTTTCCCAACAATTCCAACAGGATGCCAAACTGAAGACTGCTGGAAAGGGAACTCTGTGATAATGGTATGAAGCCCCAGTTTCTAAACCTGTGTCATGAAGGTATTCAGACAAAATGCTCTGATCTCCATTTAGCTGTGGCTAGACCTGAAGAAGCTGAGCCTTTAAGAAGAAATATACTGGGCCTAGACAGTGGCTTGCCTGGTACAATGCACATATCATTGTGTGCTAGGACCCATGTTCAAGCCCCAAATCCCAACCTTCTGAGGAGAAACTTCAGGAATGGTGGATCAGTGTTGCAGGACCTCATGGTCTCTCTCTCTCCTTCCTTCCCTCTTTCTTTTTCACCCTTTGTTGAAAAGAAAAAAGAAAAATGATTACTGGGAGTGATGGAGTCATGCAGGCACCAAGCCTCAGCCATAACCCTGGTGTCAAAAGGAAGAAAGAAAGGACGGAAGGAAGAAAGGAAGAAAGAATAAGTGTATTTCCCTAATTTACACACAAAGTCAGTCCAGCAGGCACTCTTGCTCTGAAGACTCCTGCTAGATGGATTAGAAGACCAAACCCAGGCTTCAGGCCAGCAATCCCAGGACCAGGCAGTTGTTTAACCAGCTAAATTGTTGTGTGAACAAAATGTACCACTGCGGCAACTCTCCCCTCACCCTGCACAGTGGCCTGGACTCTGAATCCAGCTGACCATGCAACCTAGCTCACTCTCATCTGGCTTCAGTCCCATCCTCTAAGAGCAAGAGGACAGTTCAGCTCAAAAGCAGGCCTAGAGATGCTGTGTCATTTCAGGAAACAGACGAGAAAGACATCAAAGGAGAATGACAAGCAGGGGACTAGGAGACAGACACCCACGCTGCCTTCTCCTCAGCTGTCTCTATTGTTTGCAAAACTGATAATATGAAGCCACTATGTCTGTGCAGTGATCATGGAGAAGCAGCCAAATTTTAACATTCTGAATTTCAGTTTTCATAGTTACATCAATGGAAAGACAAAATAAATAAATAAATAAATAAATCTCTTTCTGTGTGAACATATGTATTAGCACCTATTTTAATCTCAGAATTGCTCACCTGGAAACCCTGATCAGACACATATGGATTTGATTTCTGCAGCAGGGTATGAGGCCTCCATTTTCAGCCTCTGTGCTTATATTCTTTCCCCTTTTCTTTTAAAGATAGTTATTTGAATGAGAGAGATACAGATAAGAGAAGTGTGTGTGTGATGGGTGGGGAGGAGACAGAGAGAGACCAGAGCACTGCTCAGCTTGAGAAGGGGGGGAGAGGAGAGAGAGATATGGAGAGAGAGATAATGGAGAGAGAGATATGGAGAGAGAGATGGAGAGAGAGAGGCCAACCAGAGCCCTGCTCAGCTCTGATTTATGGTGGTCCTGGAGATTGAACTTGGAACTTTTGGTGCTTCAGGCATGAAAGTCTTTTTGCATAACCATATGCTGTTGCCCGAGCCCTCAGCTTGGCTTATGGTGGTGCTGGGGATTGTACCTGGGGTCTCAGAGCCTTTTGCATAACTATTATGCTACCTTCCCAGCCCCCTTCTACAAGTTTCTATCCTTATTAAAGTTATCAATACATTCCAGCTAACATTTATAGGATGCCAGCTATTTCCTTACACTGGACTGGTGCTAGAGACTGAGCTGTGGTTGACATTATCCTTGTGCCCTAGGAGGTCTCAGACTAGCTGAAAGCTGTACTTTTTTTTTAAAGTTTTTAAAATTATCTTTATTTGTTGGATAGAGACAATCAGAAATTGAGGTGGTGGCACACGTGGTTGAGTGCACATGTTAGAAATTGAGAGGGGAAGCACAGGCGGCACAAAGCACAAGGACTGGCATAAGGATCCCGGTTCGAACCCCGGCTCCCCACCTGCAGGGGAGTCGCTTCACAGGCAGTGAAGCAGGTCTGCAGGTGTCTATCTTTCTCTCCCCCCTCTGTCTTCCCCTCCTCTCTCCATTTCTCTCTGTCCTATCCAACAATGACAACAACAATAAAACAACAAGGGTAACAAAGGGAATAAATAAATAAAATAAATTTAAAGAAAAAAGAAATTGAGAGGGGAGGGGGAAATAGGGAGAGAGAAAGGGAGACACCGGCAGCACTGCTTCACCACTTGAAAAGCTTTACCCCTGCAGGTGGGAACTGGGGGCTCAAACCTGAGTCCTCGTGCATTGTAGTATGTGTGCTTAACCAGATATGCCATGACCAGGCCCTGAAAGCTGCACTTCTATGATTTATCGCAGAACAAGTCACACCAGACCTAGAGATTCAACAGCAACAATAATAGTGAATCCCATCAACTCCATCAAGTCTGCTCAAAGAGTTTCTTCAATCCAGCAGATTAGAATTCGAAAATTCAAACACAGGGACAAATTGCTCTGGCCTGATGTTCCCAGGTGGAACTGTGAGGTCATCGGGAGTAAAAACAGCACTGTAGACTTGTCATATATCCACTTTCTGGTTGTCCATGTTAGGGAGTCTTTGTTGGAAGGCTGCCTGGGCTGTGCATGCACAACCCAGAGAGTGGTGTCTTGGAGGGCAGCTCTCAGAGGAGAGGAGCACCCACCAACCCCTGACAGCCAGTCTCACAGCAGGCAGAGTGGGTACACTGGGTCAGGGCAAGAGAACTGAGCAAGGCGTGGCTTACACACTCAAGCCAATCTCAACACACTCAGTCTCAATCTCTCTGTCTCTGCCTCCCAAGCTTCTTTGTCACTGTAGCCCAACTCCAGGTAAGGTCTGGCACACAGTAGGCCCACCATTAATTTCAGCTGAAAAAGTCACAGGAGAGAAACTGTCACCATTCAAAAAAAAAAAAACAAACCTATTATCTGGTACATATTACCAGTTACTATGGGGCGTAAGGCTACCTGGAAGTGATAAGCAAAAAGTCTCAAAAAGAGACCAGAGCCAAAACAGACCTACTCAGCCAAGCAATATGCTGTTCTCCCCACTTTAGGAGAGCACAGCACAAAGAACCTTATTTTATTTTATTTTTTTACTGCCACCATGGTTATCGCTGAGGCTCGGTGCTGGCACTGTGAACCCACTCCTCCTGGCAGCCATTGTTTTCTATTTTACTGGATAGGACAGAGAGAAGTTGAGAGTGGAGGGGGAGATAGGAATAGAGAAAGATAGACACCTACAGACCTGTTCACTGTTTGTGAAGCATCCCCCCTGCAGATAGGGAGCAGGGGCTAGAATACAGGTCCTTGCAATTTGTACTATGTGTGTTTAACTGTATGTACCACTGCCCCCCCCCACCCCCCCCACAAGAACCTATGGTGGCTGCTCACAAGCAATGGGAACTAACTGGAGAAAGCTTGCTAAGGAAAGGCTGGATTTCCCTTCTCTGCTACTGACATGATCAAAGGAAGCAGCAGGCCAGCAGGTGATTAGCGCTGTGTTCCTGCATGCCTGTGAATGGCCTATTTTTGCAAGCACCATCTCACCTTTTAAATACGGCTGCTGGGAAATGCAGAACGCTGCCCGTGTTCTTTTCCCCAGGTGCACTACTTGGCTTGTAAGTGAACTGCAGTATGGGTGGCCTCTAGAATCTACACTGCCAGTTGTTAGTACTTGAATTCAGTTAACCTTCATTAACCCTGGGATCTCACTGACGGAGATGCCCCGATCCCCTGCTCTGTGCATTGATACCTCTGCCCCCCTTTCCTTGCTGTGCCTTCCTTAGCCCAACTCCCAATCCTCTGGGGCTGTGAGTGGTAAAGAGATGTCTCCACAGACTCCACCTCTTTCTGGTCTGCCCACTTGAAGGGCTGTCCATACCCCAGCTATGAAAGGACAGAGCTGTCTGACAAAGGGATTAGTAAGGGACCTTCAGGTCCCTGTGCACAACACAGCCTCACCTTCAAGAGGCTCATACTATTCCTCTGTATATTTTCAGCTTCTCATTGGCATGGGAATCTGGCAGTGGCTGTCTAGGAACTGTGGCTGGCACACCCTGGTGTCATTGCCAAGAAAGGAGAGCCCTCTTTCCTGTCTGCAGTGCAGCTAGAACAGCCTGCTCCAGGGGCTCGGGGTTGACTCATCAGACAGTGTGGTATGCAGGTTCCACACCCACACGAGAACATCCGCAGGAGCCAGCATTTGTCAGCAAGCAAAGGACGGGGCTTGGGAGGTTGGGTGGAGTGGGCAGGAATCCTGGAATGCGAGGAGCACCCAGGAAAGGTGCTGAGTCCCAAGCTGCAACACTTCCACAGGGTTTTCTGCCTGTTCTTGAATCACCTGCTTTGCCAGAACGCACCAGGAGGACGAGTGAGCCAGGAAGCCCTGACCTCACAGCCACGCTTGTCTCTGAGAAAGAACCCTCTTACCTGGTTTGTGTCTTGTTGAGCAAGCTTGTTAAGTTATCGTGGCTGATTAACTTCCCTCTTATTTTCTGCCATCCACAATTCTAAGGGGAGGGGTGATGTATGTGGGGGGAACCATTCCCAGAATCCAATCCTAAATTAGTCAGGCATGTATTTTAGTCTTGAGATAATTTCCTGCTTCGGGAAACAGCCAAGTTTAATTTTACTTCAATGATCAGCCTCTTCATGTTATTCCAATCAATCAAGATTTTCGGAGTTGGGGGTGGGTGGGGGGTGCAGGTGGTATTTGGGGAGAATAGTAACAGTCCTTAGCTTTGATTAGAAAACTTAAGAGAGAGGAATGATGCTACTAGAGAGAGGAATAATGTGGTCTAGCTCTTCTGTGTTTATGACTGCAGCAGTGAAAATAACTTGTCACTTCACTAGTGATTTGGAAGAGGTGGTAGGTAGCACAGTGCTTCTTTGAATGTGAAAGCCAGAAATAGAGTTGGTAAGAATCCCTCCCATCTGCCAGCCTGGGGTTTGGTGGAGGCTGAAGCAGCAGGTGCCTGATAGGGCAGGCCTCCTCGCCTCACAGGTAGAGAGAACACATGCCCCCCAGGAGCCAGTGCCCCTATGGGCATGTGATTGGCTGGGTTCCATCTTGCCAGCCAGCTCAGCTTTCCAACCCACTGGATACCATTTCTGGTATCACCCTGAGGTGAGTTGAGTGGTATCATTTATAGAAGTGACAGCTGGCTGAGAGAATTTACACAGCATGGGTAAACTGATGCTTTTCAATAGTAACTTGCTCATTTTAGGAACATTTTCCAGTTCCTGATGGATGGCAAAATCAAGATTATTGGTTTCATGGTTTTGATTGTCCAAGAAGGGTGAAAACTGTTGGAAAAGGAAGGAAGCTCATTCAAGACAGAGTGAAGACTTGACCATGAGGATTTGAGTAGATGTTTCCCCAACCCTAGGAGCCTCTGGACACCAACAAGAACTTGTCCCCCAAGTTCGAGGAATATTTTCTCTCACTTTCCTGAAACCCCATCCAATATCAAAGATAGACAAAGATTGTTCTTAGAACAGTATTTATCCTAAACATGGGCCCAAGTCCCTCCATGGTCTGAATCCTGTCTTGTTTTTGCCCCCCATTTTCAATACCCACCTCTTGTTGTCCTGGGCTGACTCTGAGGGACAACCTGCATGGACTTGACCTAGGACTCCTTCCGCTTCTATGCCTGATGTGGGGGTGGACCTCTGCTGTGGCCCTCGAGCCTGAGTATGCCTTCAAGTCCGTGAACATGCAGAGAGTTCAACTGACTGGAGTTGCTGGCTGGGGATGCTCACTTGAATAGTAAGACACCCTTGAGGGCTTGTGCAGGCTCTGCAAATTGCTTCCAGGATTCTGATTTATATGAACTAATTTGAAAAAGCTGAAATGTACTGAAGAGGCCTCCTAGGAGGTTTGTTAACTTTCTTCTTATTATTATTTTTAATCAGAGCACTATTCAGCTCTGGTTTATGATGGTGTGGGGGATTGAACCTGGGACTCTGGAGTCTCTTTGCATAACCATTATGCTATCTACCCCTTTTATAAAGCCTGATCTTAAGAATATGTTTGGTCGCACAGGAGGTGACTCAGTGGTAGTAGCCTAAGGTTCCAGGTTCAGTTTATGGCATTGGATGTGCTACAGAGACACTCAGGTTCTCTCTTGCTGTCTTTCATAATTGATTTATTTTTAAAGTTGCCACCAGGGTTATTATTGAGTAATTCACCATTCTCAGCGACCATTTTTTCCTTTTCTTCCCTCTTCCCCATCCCCCATATACACCTTGATAGGACAGAGAGAAATTGAGAGGGGAGGGAGAAAAGGAGAGAGACAGAGAGAAGAAGCCCTGCTTCACTGCTCCTGTAGCTAGCCCCTGCAAGTGGGGACTGGTGGCTTGAACCTACATCTTTGCACATGGTGATATATACACTCTACTGAGTGACCCACCACCTGCCCCTCCTTTTTTTCCTTTAAGAACATTTGTCCAACACAGGTTGTGCATTTCTATTCTTATCCTCAATCCTTTTTTCTGTTGTCTATCAAGTACAGAGCCTGTAGAAGCTTAAATATTTGTACTGCCAGCCTCCCTTACTGTTCAGGATGAAGTGGTAGGCCCCAAAGTTCTACTTTCAATGCTAATGCAAAGACCTGAGCTGTTGCATTCCCTTCAACAATTCAAATAAAGTAGGCTATGTCTCTGTGATTTGATTCTCTTAGCCTTTCTCTTCTACTTTCTACCTCATTGTCACATAGCAGCTGCAGTCTAACCAATGGTTATTCACTTTGAAATTTCCTTGATTATAATTTCTCCCTTGGCTGGTTTATTTGAATTAAAATCACATTATATTTGGTTATTTTTAACAATATTACATACCTTGAGCTCCAATTTTCTTTTCATGAGATAAAAATAAATCCCTACTTATTAAGCTGATCTTACGGGAGTTTTATGCTCATTGCAACCAAACTATAATGCAGGATATGATTGTTAATTAAATTTTTTCTCATTAGCAAGTATACACATTCATACTTACAGAAGTCTTTAACAACGCAGAGAAGTAGAAATAAGGAAAAGAAAATCACAGTCTCATCACTGAACTCCTATGACTGTTTTGACACATTTCCTTCAAGCATTATTTGTTTGTACAGTCGTGATAAAATAGTAGTAACAAATTTATGTCTTTTGTTTTGCGACCACTGGGGAGACAGAAGCATTTCAAGGGTGATGGAAATTTTCTAAAAATTGATTGTAGCCATGGTTGAACACTCTATGACTGTACTAAAAATCACCAAAGCATACAGTCTAAACAGGTGAATTGTATGGCATGTACATTACATCTCAGTAAAACTACTATAATTTATTTATTTATTTGTTGTCATTGTTGGGGCTTCACTACTCTAGGTCAACTTTTTCAGATAAAAAGAGAAAGAAAGAGACAGAGAGAGGAGCTTCCCCCAGTGCCATGGTACCCCCATGTGGTGTACTGGGGCTCAAATAGGTTGCATGCATGGCAAAGTAGGAGCCCTTCCAGCTATCTTGCCAGCACCTAATATTTAAAAATAACTCTTTAAAAATTTTATATGAACTCCTTACTGATATTTTAAATTATTGCTTAAACATTTATTAAGAGGCTATACTTCAACTTATTAAATTATTCCCTGTTACTAGGTACTTGGCTTACTGTTACATTTTGGCTATCATAAAAATCACTACAGTGGGTGATAGCTCCTCTGATAGAGTGCACACATTGCCATGATTCAGGACCTGGGTTCAAGACCCCTGCTACCATATGGGTGCGCCTGTAGAGGCGAAGCTTCATGAAAGCTGGAGTGGTACTGTGTTGTCTCTCCTCCTCTGCCTCTCCCTGTCTGTCTCTTAAAGGAAAATAGTGGTTTCTGGGAGCAGTGGAGTTGTGCAGGCCCTGAGCCCCAATAATAAGCCCGATGGAAAAAAAAAATTCTACAGCAAACTTCACGGTATTTTAGACCTCTCATAACTAGAATTACCTCTTCTCCAAAGTAGAAATATTATGCCAGGGTGTAACAAGCACTTATTGAGTCTCTAAATTCTTCATCACCCTATGATCTTTACACAGCTTCTATTTTCAGAAGCTGAAAGTGAGGATTCCTGTCTTCCTAAGTGACAGAGCCAGTGATGGGGGACCCAGGTGACCACCCAGCCTGCCTGACCCCAGAGGCCTGACTGCAACATCCTTCAGCAGACCTGGGCCTTTAAAAACCCTAAGTTTCAAAGATGAATACACCATCTTGTTCCAAAAAAGGTTCTCCTTTTATTACTGATAATGTTGGATATCTCTTTTTATCTTCTAAAGCAAACACTCACTTTCTTTTGCAAATTACTTCTTGTGGTGATACAGTTTGACTAGTCAACTAGTCAACACATCTAGCGGGCAATACAATTTGAAGACTGAATGAAACTTATCACCATCATTAAAATGAAAAACATAAGCATGGTCTTCCTTTGTAGAAATCTGCCAGATGCATAACGACCTTGACTGACTGCTGATTAGACTCTGATCTTCCCTCCATGGAGCTCTTGGAGGAGGTTCCTAGGTCCATCCCAGCTTCTACCTGGCTGGGCTGGGAATAGGGTGTAAGAGCAGGACAGTGAGGGAAGGCTGACTAGCTGCTTGCTGGCTCTGGCTTCAAAGGAAGCAGGAGGGCTTGGAGTAATCCTCAGATTTGCACTCACTTCTCTGTTCCTAAAGCACTTAACCTAAGAGTGGCTTTTCCACTGTTATGTAGACAAACACCACAATGATGAAGATGCCAAACACAGCAAGTTTCAAACCCACTGGAAACAGTTCTTGCTTGTCTCTGTCCATTGTGTCTTTCTCTTTGCTGATACATCTTTCTTTCCCTAGGGTGATTGACATTCTTGTAGGACACCTGTGAAAACATCAGCTCTAAGGTTGTGTATGGCTACTTGAGCAGCCCCTTAAAGAGTGTGGGTCTTGGAACCTGAGGGGACAACCATGCTAGATTTTAAGAAGCAGCCCTTTCTCATTAAAAACCTATGTTAATTTTAACAACTGGTATTGAAAGCTACTTTAGGGTTGTTGGAATGAATGCATGGAGGATATCACAACACAAGCCCTCACTTCTCTCTTCACAGGTGGAAACACCTTTCAGAGTGGAGATGTGAAGAGCTTTGAGACCAGCTTAGTTTGCATCTGAATAGGTCATAAAGACTACTTTTTGAAATTTTTTTTGAGAGCCTAAATGTCTACTTACAATTCTGCAAAATCTGCCAAAGTATTCAGAAGTTAAGGATCTTTCCAAGGCCAGCTAGCTAGCTCACTTGGATAGTGCATTGCTTTGCCACATGTGCAATTCAGGTTTAAGCCCAGCCCCTACCTATTCAAGAGTGTGAATGCTGTGCTCTTTCTCACTCTACTTCTCTGTCTCTGTTACCTAAACTAAACTAATAATGATGATGTTAAAGAAGAAAAAAATAATTAAAAAAGTAAAACCTTTCCAAGAAGGTTTTACTTGCTTATCATTAAATATTCTTTCTTGGGCTTTTATTTCAACTCCCTGCTTCTCCCCACCCCCACCCTAGTCCCCTTGCAAGACACAAATAAGAATAAATACCTCCAAAGGACTGATTAAAAAGTTGGGTTTGGGATGACTTTTGACATGCCCTCACCTCAACCTCTCTGGCTTATTTCTTTACCTCCGAAAAGGACTGGCAAACTAGAAATTATATAAGGCCCTTTTAACTTTGAAATGGTAAATATTATGAATCTTCCTCAATAGATTTTTTTGTGGACTCAAATCCTTCATCATAGTCTGAATAACATAGTCCCCCCCCCACCCCCCAAAGAATTGCAGAAAACAATAAGACAGAAGACAATGCAGGAGACAATAAGACAGAAAAACAATGCAGAAGACAGCAAGAGGCAGTGCTAAGGAAAGCATTACCGTAACCCCTGGTGACCCAGGTAGCCGAGGTCCATGGTTTTCAGTTTAGTAGTGGAAGCCTGGAGTGAACAGAAAGATAATGTCAGGAGGAGGAATTCATTGTTTCTGGTGCCTTGCATATAGCACCTTATTATTTTGGATGCTAGAAAACCCATCTGTTTGGGTTGGCCTTTGCTTAGAAGTTAGCAAAAATGAGCACGTTCCCGGACTGGTATCTCACTGGCACATGAACAGCAGGCCAACAGTGACAAAGGTCACTGGAATGGGACACCAGTCTCTTCTTAAATAGCAACTCTCTTCTGCTCCCTCACTTGTGCTTTTCTATTGCTTAGAGAGTTTCAATGTGCAAGCCATCTTTATATAAAATAAGACAATTTTGAAGACCAAATTGATGATCAGCAAGAACTAGAAAATGTAGGAAGAAAGGAAATGTTCTGGAGGGAGGGAGGAAATAGTGTGTTTCCCAAAATGTCTTTGGCGCTGTTTTTTAAATTTTTATTTCTTTATTGGGAGATTAATATTTTACAGTCAACAGTAAATACAATAGTTTGTATGTGTGTAGCATTTCCTAGCTTTCCACAAAACAATACAACCCCCACTAGGGCCACCCCGTTCCAGGACCTGAACTCTTCCCCTGAACCCAACCCCAGGGTCTTTTACTCCAGTCCAAGTTCTACTTAGTGTTTTCTCTTCTGATGCTGTTTTTCAACCTCTGCCTATGAGAGAGATCATCCCATATTAATCCTTCTCTTTCTGACTTATCTCTCTTAACATGATTCCTTCAAGCTCCATCAAGATGGGCTGAAAAAGGTGAAATCACCATTTAAAAAAATATTTATTTATTCCCTTTTGTTGCCCTTGTTTCATTGTTGTTGTTATTATTGTTGTTATTAATGTCATCATTGTTGGATAAGACAGAGAGAAATGGCGAGGAGGGGAAGACAGAGAGGGGAAGAGAAAGCTAGAACACCTGCACACCTGCTTCACCGCTTATGAAGTGACTCCCCTGCAGGTGGGGAGCCGGGGGCTCAAACCAGGGTCCTTATACTGGTCCTTGAGCTTTGTGCCACGTGCACCTAACCTGCTGAGCTACCGCCTGACTCCCTCCTTTACCTTCTGTGCTTGGCTTTTCTTGGCTGTCCGTTCTTATTTATAATTCAGCCCTTATCATTCTCAATTCTCTGAACTGACCAGGTTGGGGACCCCCAGGAATGCAAAGATGCTTTTGCTAATCACCACTTAACAAATGACATGTCCTCTAGACCACCCTACCTCATCTGGGAGGCACTAGTGTTGCTCCATATTTGAGATGATGAGCCTGAGACACAAGATGGTTAAGAAACTCACCTAAGGTCACGTAGCATTGCCAACAGAGCTCTGTGTGGGCTCTCTACTCTTCAGTTTCTAAAAGTCATTTCCCTCCAGCTGGGAGTCTTCCTTCATATTCTCATCCTCTCAGATCACTCAGCTGGTCTTTCTTCAGCACTATATCCATGTTCTGTACCTCCTTTCAGTTATTGACTGTAAGTTTCACTTATTCATTCAATAAACATCTAGAAAGTGCTGCTGAGTGCTGTGGGACATTCCAGAGGGATCACCATGCCAGCTCTGCCCTGGACAGCTCACTGCTGAGCCTGGGTAATTTGTTTATTATTCATCACAGACATCCTTCCTCCCTAATCAGACTTTCTATTGGAACTTTCAAGGCTGCTCCTATGTCTCACCAATCAAGACAAGATCTGTCACTTGTGGTCACTGGATGAGTCTCAAAACCCCCCACCCCTACCCTTGGGGGTTCAGGTTCCCTGAACATGAGAGGAGCCTCTGACTCCTGCCTGCTTCCAGGGAACTCCTCAAACAGCAGGCTGCAGACTAGGGAGTCAGTACTGAAGAAACTCCCAAACTAGTGGAGGAAGAGGGGGACTCACCTGAGGACAGAAGAGAGTGGGCCTTCAGCACAACAGAACAAGAACCAGAGGAAAGTCGAAGGAGACAGACTGTTCTAGAGTGTGATGGGGGGCAGGGGCATGGGGAGTGGGCACTAGGGCATCAGGAGAAAGAGGAGCCCTGCTCTTGCTAAGTGGGTTGTTTGGACACCTCAGCAGAATGTAAGGGTAGTAACCTTGATCATCACCTGCAGGGGGCACTGTGTCTGCAGGTGTTAGGTGGGGTGAGGTGGGGAGGGCCTGAGCTGCTACACCCTCATTTACTGCCTCCAACCCTCCACCCAGTATAGCCCGCCAATGATGGAATTGCTGTTTGTCACCTCCCTTCCTCTCCCTCCACAGTGTGGAGTGCGTTTGTCCCTGGGGACCTTGTCTATGTGTGATTTCACAGCTCCAGGAAGAGAGACCACAACACCAAGACACTCCACTAGGCCAAAGCACCCCCATGTGGTGCTGGTACTTGAAACTGAGCTGCCTTCATAACACAGCAGGTACCCTACCATGCTATCTCACCAGCCACCTCCACCCACCTTCTTAAAGAAGCTATTCTGGGCAACATTCGAGTGACAGAAGCTGTGTGTGCCCACAGGCAGCAGGCTGAGGGAGCACCATCCCAGAAGAGAAGGGAGAGGGTCTGCACACAACCTCTTCCTGCCAGAGACAAACAATGGCTCTAGAAGAAGAAGGACTTCACATTTTTTCACCAAGGTCATCAGAGTGGGCTGGGGGTAGCATGCTTACCCCAAGACATTTCAGACTATATCTGAGAATGTTGGGAAAATCTTTGCTGAGCCCTTTCTTTAAGAAATAAAAAACAACAAAACTTTAGTTACAGGACATTTTAAAGACATACAAAAGTAGACAACAGTGTAACCAATGCCTAAGCAACTTCTTTATAATTCTTTGAAATTTAAAAATAGGTGTGTTAGGGAGTCAGGCAGTAGTGGGTTAAGCACAGGTGGCCTGAAGCGCAAGGACTGACTAAAGGATCCCAGTTCGAGCCCCCGGCTCCCCATCTGCAGGGGAGTCGCTTAACAGGCAGTGAAGCAGGTCTGCAGGTGTCTGTTTGTTTTTCTCTCCCCCTCTCTGTCTTCCCCTCCTCTCTCTATTTCTCTCTGTCCTATCCAACAACATCAATAACAACAATAAGAACTTCAACAATAAAACAACAAGGGCAACAAAAGGGAATAAATAAATAAATATAAAAATATTTTTTTAAAATAGATGTGTTAGGGAGTCGGGTGGTAGGGCAGCAGGTTAAGCAAATGTGGCGTGAAGCTCAAGGACCAGAGTAAAGATCCCTGTTAGAGCCTCCAGCTCCCCACCTGCAGGGGAGTCGCTTCACAAGCGGTGAAGCAGGTCTGCAGTTGTCTCTCTTTCTCTCCCCCCATCTGTCTTCCCCTCCTATCTCCATTTCTTCTCTGTCCTATCTAACAATGACGACATCAATAACAACAACAATAATAACTACAACAATAAAAAGACAACAAGGGCAACAAAAGGGAAAATAAATAAATAAAATTTAAAAATAGATGTGTTAAATAAAGAGTTTTCAGGGGTAGAAGCCTGTTGCAAATCAAACTATAGGATTTCACAGCAATCTTTTATTCCCTCCTCATTCTTCTCTCCTACCGCTAGAGCAGTAGGCTTCTGATTTCCTTTTCTTTTATAATTTACTCCCTTTGCAGCTATTTTATTATTATTATTCCAGAGCACTGCTCAGCTCTGGCTAATGGTGGTGTGGTGGGATTGAACATAGGACTTTGAAGTCCCAGGCATGAGAGTCTGCATAACCATAATGCTATCTACCCCCACCCCTTTGCAGCTGTTTCTATTTAGAATTCTCCCCAAGTGTGCAAGAGGTAGACATTTTGATTTTCCAAAAAGGACTGATTATGGTCTATCAATATGACTGTGAAGCCACCACAGTAATCATTAAGTGGCTGTGTGGTAGCAAACACAATCATGTGCAAGGATCTGGGTTCAAGCCCTTTGTCCCCATCAGCAGGCAGAAAGCTTCACTGTCTCTCTTTCCCTATCCCTCTCCTCTCAATTTCTCCCTGTCCTATCAAATAAAAAAATGAGTGGCCCCACCCCCATAATAATTAATATAAATATTATACACCAGGGAAAGGGGTTATCAGTTAATGCTAAACACAGTAAACATAGTATAAAAGTGCTTGTACATGGTGATGACAAGTGTATACACATGCAGTTCAAAGTTCTGAGGGAAATTGAAGGAATGAAATCAGGTGGTAGTTTTGCAGTTGATCTATTTTTTCATCTTTAAAAACTTCCTTAATGCTGTTAAAGAGTATGGTTCTCAGGATAAGCACCCTTTATGACGGAACTGAAAAATATTGGTGCTCATTAAAACCATGTATTGGTGAGTGTAAATGTCTCCCCACAGGGAAATGTAATGTCTCTGCTGTCTTCTCTCCCAGTTCCCAAAGCAGAATCTACAAAGACCACTGTTTTGCAAAGCTGATATGGCGAAGGGAAGTGTGTAGCCTCTTCTGTTTCTTCACCTCCTTTGCTATGCCCAGGCCACTCAGGGCAGAAATAACATCCACTCACATGTTCTTTATTGCAGCTGTAATATTACAAACATGATAATTCCATAATATGCCTATGCAGTGAGCTCTCATACTGATAAGCTGATACACATAGAGCTTGTCCTGTGAGCCAGGCACAGCTTGAAGCACTTCTCATAAACCATAAACCCTTTTTATCTTCAGTGCTATCTTACGAGGCAAGTGTTTTCATTATTCCCCTTTTACAGACAGGGAAACTGAGGCTCACAGAGGGTAAAGGGACTGCTCATTGTTACATAGCTGGTAAGAGGGTGGAGCCAGATTTTGATCTTGGCAGAGTACCTTAGAATCCCTGCTCATAACTGCTACCTTTACTGTAGACAATAATGCCACTTTATGAGGAGATCAGAAAGGTCTCAGTTGCCTGTTTCCTTGGGCATCCAATATGCCTCCAATCACTTCATCTTTCCAGCAATTCTAGGAGGTAATCATTATAGGCAGCATTGTATAGCTGAGGAAATAGAGGCTTGCAGAGCTCTTTGCCCAGGTATATAACTAGTGAAAGGCCTAGCTATGATTTCAACCCAAGTAGTCTGACTCCATGCTTTTTGGGTTTTGCTTTTATAATATTTCTATTGGGAAAATGCATCACTGAGAATATATAAAAATGCATTCTTAAAAACTATTTTCATTAAACAAAAAATAATCATATGATTAATTTCCTGTAGTAGTAACACTAATAGCTACAAGAACTCTTCTTAAATATTTTAGATGAGTTGGCTTTTCAGTTTTTTCTTGGATGGAACCAAGGTCTTATGCATGTGTGATTTAATCACTCCAGTGTCTTTTCTTTCACTCAGAAAGAGACAGACAAAGAAAAAGAAAGCCACCACAGCACTAGAGCTTTCTGCAGTAGCACTCGAACACTGTGCAGGGGGTGGGGCACTATAAGCCTTTTTCTAGGGCCAAGTCTGGCACATATGGTTGAGCACTCATGTTACAATGTGGAAAGACCTGGGTTCAAAGCTAATACAGTATCATAACAGGGTAACAAAATAGCTGAGCTACAGAAAAAAACAGAAGGGAGAGATAATAGAATAAATGAGGCAGAAGACAGAATTAACAAGATTGAGGACAAATTAGAGAAAACTAAGAAAGAAATGATATCTCAAAAAGAGATTAAGAGATACTAAAAACAACAACAGAGACATATGGGATGACTTCAAAAGAAATAATATACACATTATAGGCCTACCAGAGGAAGAAAGAGAGGGAGGGGAAGAAAGCATTCTACAGGACATAATAGATGAGAACTAGTCTAGACAACATAAAAGACATAAAGACATAAAGTCTAGACAACATAAAAGACATAAAGGTTCAAGAAGCCCAGAGAGTCCCAAACAGAATTAACCCAGACTTCAAGACATATCATATTTAGAATAAAAAGGAATAAGGATAAAGAAAGGAACCTGAAGGCTTCAAGAGAAAAACAAAGAGTTACCTACAGAGGAAAACCCATAAAATTAGCAGCAAACTTCTCCACACAAACACTACAGGCCAGAAGAGAATGGCAAGATATCTATCGAGTGCTCAATGAGAAAGGCTTTCAACCAAGACTACTGTATCCTGCTAGACTGTCATTCAGACTAGATGGAGGCATCAAAACCTTCTCAGACAAGCAACAGTTGAAAGAATCAACTATCGCCAAGCCTGCCCTGAAAAAAGTTCTGAAGGGTCTTCTATAAACAATCAGATCACCATAAACATGCCATATATCAGAACACTCTAAAAGTCTATAATAATGGCATTAAAATATCTTCAATCTATACTATCAATAAATGTCAATGGCCTGAATTCACCCATTAAAAGGCACAGAGTAGGAAGATGGATCAGAAAACACAACTCAACAATATGTTGTCTGCAGGAATCCCACCTAACTTAATAAGATAAACACAGACTCAAAGTGAAAGGATGGACAACTACCATACAAGCCAATGGATCATCAAAAAAGGGCAGGAACAGCTATGCTCATATCTGACATGATAGACCTTAAAGTAAATAAATTTTTAAAAGATAGGGATGGATATTAATGCTCAGAGGATCAATCAATCAAGAGGGCTGAATGATTATCAACATCTATGCACCCAAGGAGAGGCCATCTAAATATATCAAACATCTACTGAAAGAGCTACAGCAATATATTAACAGCAACACAGTCATAGTAGGGGACTTCAACACCCCACTCTCTCAACTTGACAGATCATCCAGGCAGAAAATCAGTAAAGAAACAAAAGAACTAAATGAAGCATAAACTAGAACTATTGGACATTTTCAGAGTAAAAATGGTGATTTCACCGTTTCCAGCCCATCTTGGATGGAGCTTGAAGAAATTATGTTAAGTGAAATAAGTCAGAAACAGAAGGATAATATAGGATGATCTCATTCACAGAAGGATAATATAGGATGATCTCATTCACATTCGAAAAACAAGATCAGAAAAGAAAACAGTAAGCAGAACTTTGACTAGAGTTGGTGTATTGCACCAAAGTTAAAGACTCGGGTGGGTGGATGGGGGGGGGGGCGAGTTCAGGTTCTGGAACAGGATGGCAGAGGACCCAGTAGAGGTTGTACTGTTGTGTGGAAAAATGAGAAATGATATGCATGTGCAAAATATTGTATTTACTGTTGACTTTAAACATTAATCCCCCAATAAAGAAATAAAAAATAAAAAATGTAAAAGACCTGGGTTCAAGCTCCACAAGAAGTGCTGTGGGTGTTTTTCTTTTTCCATCTCTCTCTTCCCCCTTCCCTGTCGATTCCTGTCTGTATTTATCGAATAAATAAATAAATAAAATGGTTTTTTAAAGAGGACTTTTTCCAGATAGTCTAATTTGTGCTAATTCTGGCACACTTGTGTATACTATATTGAATCTGAAAGTGGGCTGTATTATATCCTGTTGTATCACAGTTAACACAAAATACTGAGCTGATTTTAAGAGGCAGAAAGAATAATCATTTTGTATTCTCATTAAATCATTACTCATAAAAAATTGATTTGCTTTTTGAAACCAGTATTTAGTCAAAAAAGAAAACTACAATTCTACTAGAATTTCCACAAGATGTATATTTTGACACTTGTAGTTATGGACACCCAAAGAAGGGGCACTGACTGAGAGCCTAGAGCTCTGTCCCCTTTCACTTCCTCTCCTAGGAATCCCTCTCACAGGAAAGTGTTACATTTCCCAACCACTCTGCATCTTTCGTGAAAAAAAAATATTTAAGAGACTTAGATGTAGAACCAGACATCTTTATAAATGACTTGGCAAACTGACAACTGGGGCCTCCCTATAGGCAGAGGGGAAAACTCTTGATTTTAAAGTTCTGTAAAATCAAATCAGTAAAAAAAAAAAAAAAATCAAATCAGTCCTAGATCTGTATACTGCCTAAATTCATTTAGTTAATAAAATATATTAAAATCATTTCAGACTCCTCATTGTTTGTACAACCTTGATTTAATAAAACTTTCATTTTAAAATCTTTTTTAACCTGATTAATGATTTTGAATTCATTAAGAGACTTTTTAAAAAACAGTCTGGGGAGTCGGGAGGTAGCGAGTCGGGTGGTAGAGTCCAGAGGTAGCGCAGCAGGTTAAGTGCACGTGGTGCAAAGTGCAAGAACCAGCCTAAGAAACCGGATTTTAGCTCCAGTTCCCACCTGCAGGGGAGTCGCTTCACAAGTGGTAAAGCCGGTCTGCAGGTATCTTTCTCTCCCCTTCTGTCTTTCCCTCCTGTCTCCATTTCTTTCTGTCCTATCCAACAATGACGACAACAATAATAACTACAACAATAAAACAACAAGTGCATCAAAGGGAATAAATAAATTGTACAAAAAGAAAAACAGTCTGGTGTGGTCGGGGAAGTGGCGCAGTGGATAACATGGCTTCTCAAGCATGAGGTCCCAAGTTCAATCCCTGGCAGCACATGTGCCAGAGTGATGTCTGGTTCTTTCTCTCTCTCCTCCTATGACTCTCATGATTAAATAAATAAATTATTTTTAAAAAATATTTTATTTATTTATTCCCTTTTGTTGCCCTTGTTGTTTTGTTGTTGTAGTTATTATTGTTACTGTTATTGATGTCGTTGTTGGATAGGACAGAGAGAAATGGAGAAAGGAGGGGAAGACAGAGAGGGGGAGAGAAAGATAGATGCCTGCAGACCTGCTTCACCTCCTATGAAGCGACTCCCCTGCAGGTGGGGAGCCGGGGGCTGGAACCGGGATCCTTAAGCAGGTCCTTGAGCTTTGCGCCACCTGCACTTAACCCGCTGTGCCCAACTCCCACAAATTCTTTTTAAAAATTTATTTATTTTCCTTTTTTGTTGCCCTTGTTGTTTTTATCATTGTCGTGGTTATTACTGTTGTTATTGTTGTTGGTGGTGGTGGATAGGACAGAGAGAAATGGAGAAAGTAGGGGAAGATAGACACGGGGAAAGATAGACACCTGCAGACCTGCCTCACCGCTTGTGAAGCAACCCCATCAAGGTGGGGAGCTGGGGGCTCAAACCAGGATCCTTCCACTGGTCTTTGAGTTGCTTACCATGTGCACTTAACCTGCTGCACTACAGCCCGACCCCCAAATAAATAAATTCTTAAAGAAAAAAACCAGTCTGCACGCCATGTAGGAGACTTATGATCATCTGCAGTCTTAATTTTTTTTACAAAATCTTCCACCAAACCATGGTCAGAATTGGAACTTCTTTAACTTGATAGAATATTTCCTCCAAGGTGCTGGGCAGTAGTGCGAAGTTCAAGGACCCGCATAAGGATCCCAGCTAGAGCCCCTGGCTCCCCACCTGCAGTGGAGTGCTTCATAAATGGTGAAGCAGGTCTGCAGATGTCTATCTTCCTCTCCCCCTCTCTGTCTCCCCCTCTTCTCTCTATTCTCTCTTCCTATCCAATAACAACAATACAGGAACAACAACAAGGGAAACAAAGGCAACAAAAATGGGAAAAATGGCCTTCTGGAGCAGTGGATTCATAGTGCAGGCACCAAGCCCCAGCCATAACCCTGGAGGCAAAAAAAAAACAAACAAACAAACAAAAAAAACTAAAATAAGGATAGAAACTAGAATAAGAATATATCATTATAACTACAAATATTTCATTGTTATAAGATCAGCATATGAAAGTAAACTGCATCTCTACATACCACCAGAATTCACTTAAAACATAATATTAAAGATTCTATTTCCAATAGCAACCAAATTTAAAAGCTTACCTAGTAATTAAACAAAGGATGTACATGACTTTTTTGTAGAGAAAACAATAAAATCTTACTGGTGCACAGTAGAGAAAGTTTCAGTACATGTGAAGATGTTCGTGAACAGGAAGACTCAACAGAGTCAAGACTCAGCTCTTTCCAAATTAATTTACAAAGTTGATAATAGTTCAGTCAAAATCAGTATGAATTTTTTTTGGTGGAACTTGAAAAGCTTATTCTCAAATTTATATAAAAGAATAAAGGGACAGGATTTTTTAAAAACTTACTTTAAAACAAGGTGGGGTGCTGTGATATTAGACATTCTGCTGTCAGCCTAGGTTAGGCAAATTGATCAGAATAGGTATCTCATTGTTTTAATCTTGGCTTCTTAATTTTTTTCTTTTCTTTCTTTCTTTCTTTTTTTTTTTTTTTTTTTTTTTACCAGAGCACTGTTCAGCTCTGGCTTATTGTGGTATGGGGGATTGAACCTGGGACTTTGGAGTCTCAGGCATGAGAATCTGTTTGTATAACCATTGTGCTATCTACCCTCCGCCTTGGCTTCTATTTTTTATGTTTCATGATGCTTCAACATTTTAGGACCTTAAGTCCTGTGCCCTGCTTCTCCCAGAGGTGGCTAGTTTCTAGAGCATAATTTTGGCCTGTGATCAAATCTTCCTTATCAAATCTTCTTCAATCCAAAATACCTTCTTAATGTAACCTTCACATGCCAAGCCAGGGTTTCCCTATCCTAAATCACCCAAGAACAGACACAAAACAACTGGGGACAGTTTTTGTCACCCCAAACCAATGAAAATGATCCAAGAGCTAATTCACTGAACCTTGCCTTCCCTTCTTGCAAAAAAAACCAAAGAAGTCAGTGCACTGCTTCCCCACATGTGGTCCTGGGCAGCACCTTGTGCCCATTCCTTATAGGAACTTTAGAATCAAATTCTCTGGGCCAGGTGGTGGCACACCTGAATGAACACACATGTTACAGTGCACAAGGACCCAGGATAAAGCCCCTGGTGCCCACTTGCAGGGAGAAAAACTTCATGAGTGGTGAAGCAAGGCTGCAGGTGTCTGTCTCTCTCCCTTTCTATCTCCCCCTTCCTTTCAATTTCTGGCTGTCTCTATCCAATAAATAAAAATTTAGGAAGTTTCTTGGAGGCGGCAATGGAGGAGCAGCAGCTGTGTTTCTCTCCTTTCCTCTCCCAGGTCAACTAGGAATACCAAAGGAGACCACCTGGGACTGCAACAAGGCAGTACTAGAATGACTTCAAGAACCCAACAAACCACTGGTGAGTGCAAACACGTGTGGCTCACGGACAGGTAGGAGCCTAAGAAGAGATTGAGCGGCTGGTAACAGTCCGGCAGTTTACCCATTGAGGCACCAACTTGTCTGTTTTACAAACAAAAAGACTGCTGAAGGGAGGAGAGGACTCCCCTAAGACTCAACAAATGCAACTGTGAGTCTCCATTGTTACTGCCCTCAGATGCTGGAGCAGCACCTGGGAGGCCCTGTGCTTCTTCTTCTTCTCGCGTTTGCCCTTCTTCTGTAGCCAGTCAACAGCGTCAGATTGAGCCTGATGTAAAGTTTCGAGACCTCCTTTGAATCTGGAGAGGTGGCAGTCGTTGACTATGTGGGTCATAGTCTGTCTGTAGCCGCAGGGGCAGTTCGGGTCGTCTCTGGCTCCCCAGCGGTGGAACATAGCGGTGCACCGGCCATGGCCTGTTCGATAGCGATTGAGGAGGGCCCAATCATAATGTGCTAGGTCAAAGCCGGGTTGGTGCTTGCAGGGGTCTGTGATGAGGCCCTGTGCTGACATCTGAGAGCAGAGAACTGACCAGGAAACTCAGGAGAAGAGCTACACCTCGGTGGCCTAGCAATGGGGCTGTGTAGTGGGAGCCTTTCCACATTGTTCTCCTGATGAGAACATGGTGAATAATTGCCTCAGAACCTACAGATTATAAATGGGAACTTGTTTAGAAACTCACAGGGTCTAGCAGTGCTGCCCATCTTGGCAGAGAAGCTGATTTGAGCCTGGAGCTTTAGATCCTTGGGATGTGAGAGTATCTTTGCAGTAACCACTGGATTATCTCTGCCACACCCTGCTTTATCTCTTGGTCAGGAGTCAGTGATTAAGCTAAGAAGCCTACTTATAGTTTAAAAGCCCCCAGGCTCCTATAGCCTACAAGAAAGAATAAAAGAGGCTTTTAAACCACTGTGCTCCAACTCAGGGATTAAAATAATATTGAAACAACTGTCAATTTGCACAACTGTGAACCCTTTAATTACCTTACTTAGCAAGTCAATCCAGGCAAGAGTGATCAGTCATTTGAAAAGTACTGAGAGAGGGACCTCGTAACATACTATATAAAATGGTTAAACCAACAAGAAGAAATATTGGAGAAATGAACGAGGACAAGAGTCCAGCTAAAAGCCCCCCAAAGGGTGAAGCACAAAATAACAAGGTCAACATCCAAACACTAGTTAAGGAAATAATCATAGGAGTGAGTAGAGTTTGAAAGAATTGTCATAAGAAATGCAGAAACAACAAATGAGACTCTGGAAGAAAATACTAATTATCTCAATGTTATTAGAGAGCTGAAAGCTGAAACAGATAAGTTAAGAACACAACTAGCTGAACAAGCTAATACAGTATCAGAACAAGGTAACAAGATAGATGAACTCCAAAAATCAGTAGAGGGGAGAGAGAATAGAATAAGTGAGGCTGAAGACAGAATTAGCAAGATTGAGGACAAATTAGAGATAACTAAAAAAGAAGTAAGAGATCTCAAAAAGAGATTAAGAGATACTGAAAACAACAACAGAGATGTATGGGATGACTTCAAAAGAAATAATATACACATTATTGGCTTACCAGAGGAAGAAAGAGAGGGAGTGGAAGAAAGCATTCTTCAGGACATAATAGCTGAGAATTTCTCTAATCTAGACAACATAAAAGACATAAAGTTTCAAGAATCCCAGAAGGTCCCAAACAGGCTTTCAACCAAGACTACTGTATCCTGCTAGACTGTCATTCAGACTAGATGGAAGCATAAAAACCTTCTCAGACAAGTAACAGTTGAAAGAATCAACTATCACCAAGCCTGACCTGAAAGAAGTTCTGAAAGGTCTCCTATGAATAGACCACCATAAGTATGCCATATATCAGAACACTCTAAAAGTCTACAAGAATGGCGTTAAAATAGTTTCCATCTTTGATATCAATAAATGTCAATGGCCTGAATCCACCCATTAAAAGGCACAGAGTAGGAAGATGGATTAGAAAACACAGCCCAACAATATGCTATCTACAGGAAACCCACTTAATTCAACAAGACAAACACAGACCCAAAGTGAAAGGATGGAAAACTATCATATAAGCCAATGGACCATCAAAAAAGGGCAGAAACAGCTATTCTCATATCTGACATGATAGACTTTAAAATCAATAAAATTAAAAAATATAGGGGTGGACACTACTTAATGCTCAGTGGATCAGTCAATCAAGAGGACTTAACAATTATTAACATCTATGCACCCAATGAGAAGCCATCTAAATACATCAAACATCTACTGAAAGAGCTACAGCAATATATTAATAGCAACACAGTCATAGTAGGGGACTTCAACACCAACTCTCTCAACTCGACATATCATCCAGGCAGAAAATCAATAAAGACATGAGGGAGCTAAATGAGGAGATAGATGAACTAGAACTATTGGACATTTTCAGAGTCATTCACCCTAAGAAACTGGAATACACATTCTGCTCAAGTCCACATGGGTCATTCTCAAGGATAGACCATATGTTAGGCCACAAAGACAGCATCAACAAATTCAAGAGCATTGAAATCATCCCAAGCATCTTCTCAGACCACAGTGGAATTAAACTAACACTTAACAATCAACAAAAGATTAGTAAGAGTACCAAAAATTGGAAGCTCAATCGTACACTACTTAACAGCTACTGGGTCAAAGAGGAAATAAAGGAAGAAATCAAAATGTTTTGAGACTTCAATGAAAATGAAGACACAAGCTATCAAAATATTTGTGACAAAGCTAAGGCAGTTCTAAGAGGGAATTTCATAGCCATACAAACACACATTAGGAAACAAGAAAAAGCAAAAATAAACAGTACATCTTAAAGACGAAGAAGAAGAAGAAGGAGGAGGAGGAGGAGGAGGCGGGGGAGGAAAGGAAGGAGAAGAAGAATGGAACCCTACAGAAACCAGAAGGACAGAAATAACTAAAGTTGGAGCAGAAATAAATAACACTGAAAATAGGAAAACCATAAAAAGATCAACAAAAGTAAATGTTGGTTCTTCCAAAGAGTGAACAAAATCGAAAACCTTTAGCCAGACTCACAAAACAAAAAAGGGAGAACACCCAAATAAATCTTATTGTAAATTAAAGAGGAGATATCACAACAGACACTGCAGAAGTTCAACATATCATGCGAGGCTTCTATGAACAACTGTATGCCACAAATCTAGAGAACCTGGAAGAAATGGACGATTTCCTAGATACCTACCAACTTCCAAAACTAAGTAAAGAGGAAGTAGATAACATGAACAGGCCCATCACAGCTAATGAAATTGAAGCAGTTATCAAAAATCTTCCCAAAAATAAAAGTCCTGGACCAGGTGGTTTTACAAATGAATTCTATGAAAACCTTCAAGGAAGACTTAATATCTCTAATTTTAAAAGTCTTCCAGAAGATTGAAGACACTGGAATACTCCCTTCCAGCTTCTATGAAGCCAACATCACTTTGATACCAAAAGCAGACAGGGAAACAACCAAAAAAGAAAACTACAGACCAATATCTCTGATGAACATAGATGCCAAAATATTGAACAAAATTCTAGCCAACAGGATATAGCAGTATATTCAAAAGATTGTTCATCATAACCAAGTGGGGTTTATCCCAGGGATGCAAGGTTGGTTTAATATATGTACATCAATCAATGTGATCCACCACATCAATAAAAGCAAGACCAAAACCCACAAGGTCATATCAATAGATGCAGAGAAAGCCTTTGACAAAATACAACATCCCTTTAGGATCAAAATGATCATTCACTATTCACTATGAAAAATGTGAATAGATGGAAAATTCCTCTAGATAGTGGAATCTATATATAGCAAACCTACAGCCAACATCATACTCAATGGTTAAAAACTGGAAGCATTTCCCCTCAGATCAGGTACTTGACAGGGCTACCCACTATCAGCATTATAGTGTTGGAAGTTCTTGCCATAGCAATCAGGCAGAAGCAAGGAATTAATGGGACACAGTTTGGAAGAGAAGAAGTCAAACTCTCTCTATTTGCAGATGACATGATAGTATACATAGAAAAAACCGAAAGAATCCAGCAAGAAGCTTTTGGAAATTATCAGGTAATACAGTAGGGTGTCAGGCTACAAAATTAACATACAAAAGTCAGTGGTATTCCTCTATGCAAACACGAAGTTAGAAGAAGATGAAATCCAGAAATCAATTCCTTTTACTATAGCAACAAAAACAATCAAATATCTAGGAGTAAACCTAACCAGAGAAGTGAAAGACTTGTATTCTGAAAATTATGAGTCACTACTCAAGGAAATTGAAAAAGACACAAAGAAGTGGAAAGATATTCCATGTTCATGGGTTGGAAGAATTATCATCATCAAAATGAATATACTACCCAGAGCCATCTACACATTTAATGTTATCCCCATTAACATCTGAAACATGTTTTTTAGAAGAATAGAACAAGTGCTACAAATGTTTATCTGGAACCAGAAAAGACCTAGAATTGCCAAAACAATCTTGAGAAGAAAGAATAGAACTGGAGGCATCATGCTCTCGGATTTCAAATTGACTTATAGGACCATTGTAATCCAAACTGCTTGCTATTGGAACATGAATAGACATACTGACAAGTGGAATAGAATTGAGAGCCCAGAAGTAAGCCCCCATACCTATGGACATCTAATCTTTGACAAAGGTGTCCAGACTATGAAATGAGGAAAGCAGAGTCTCTGCAACAAAAGGTGTTGGAAAAAATGGGTTGAAACATGCAGAAGAATGAAACTGAGCCACTATATTTCACCAAACACAAAAGTAAAATTCCAAGTGGATCAAGGACTTGGATGTTATACCAGAAACTATCAGATACTTAGAGGAAAATATTGGCAGAACTCTTTTCTGCATAAATCTTAAAGACATCTTCAATGAAATGAATCCAATTACAAAGAAGACTAAGACAAGCATAAACCTGTGGGACTACATCAAATTAAAAAGCTTCTGCACAGCAAAAGAAACTACTACCCAAACCAAGAGACCCCTCACAGAATGGGAGAAGATCTTTACATGCCATACATCAGAAAAGAGGCTAATAACCAAAATATATAAAGAGCTTGCCAAACTCAACAACAAGAAAAAAAATAACCCCATCCAAAATGGGGAGAGAACATGAACAGATATTCACCACAGAACAGATCCAAAAGGCTGAGAAACACATGAAAAAGTGCTCCAAGTCTTTGACTGTCAGAGAAATGCAAATAAAGACAACAATAAGATACCACTTCAATCCTGTGAGAATAATGTCATACATCAGAAAAGGTAGCAGCAACAAATGCTGGGGAGGTTGTGGGGGAAAGGAACCCTCCTGCACTGCTGGTGGGAATGTCAGTTGGTCCAACCCCTGTGGAGAGCAGTCTGGATAACTCTCAGAAGGCTAGAAATGGACTTACCCTATGATCCTGCAATTCCTCTCCTGGGGATATATTTTAAGGAACCCAATACACCCATCAAAAAAGATTTGTATATACCTATGTTCATAGCAGTACAATTTGTAATAGCTAAAACCTGGAAGCAACACAGGTGTCCAACAACAGATGAGTGGCTGAGCAAGTTGTGGTATATATACACAATGGAATACTACTCAGTTATTAAAAACGGTGACTTCACCGTTTTCAACCGATCTTGGATGGAGCTTGAAGAAATCATGTTAAGTGAAATAAGTCAGAAACAGAAGGATGAATGTGGGATGATATCACTCTCAGGCAGAAGTTGAAAAACAAGATCAGAAGACAAAAACACAAGTAGAACCTGAACTGGAGTTGGTGTATTGCACCAAAGTAAAAGACTCTGGGGTGGTTGGGGGGGGGGAGAGTACAGGTCAAAAAGGACCTAGTGGGGGTTGTACTGTTATGTGGGAAGCTGAGAATTATTGTGCATGTATAAATTACTGTATTTACTCTCGAATGTAAAACATTAATCCAATAAAGAAATTTTTTAAAAATCTAAAAAAACTGTGAAAGCAAATTGTCTCTATATTTGTCACCTTACCACATCCAATTAAAATAAATCCTGAACACAGTTTCCACCATGAACAGAAAAATGACAAGAGTTGACACTGATGGTCAGAATCAAAAGGATGGGCTTTTCTTTCTTTTCTTTTTTTAAAATTTCTTTATTAGTGATTTAATCATTCACAGTCAAAAGTAAAATCCAATAGTTTGTTCATGTATAACATTTCAATATAACAATACAACCCCCACTAGGTCCTCCTCTGCAGGACGGACTTTCCAAAGATGGGTTTTAGGTGGAACAAGGTGGAATGGATGCTTTTCTTCTCCCAGTTTCTTTGGTTGAGTGTTTCCTAAACCCCAGATAACACATGCACCCACATGCACACACAGCTCATATGCACATACACACGCAGTTGAGAAGTCTTACTTATGGTGAGCAAAAGGAATTACAGGATATGAATGTAATTAGCATAAAACTGGCATCAGGTTGTCCTCAAGAGCCTACGACAGACTTAAGCAAACTCTCGAGGAATTGTGCATATAAGATACTATTTAAGTAAGCGACTAGTGGGAGTTCCCTCCTTTTTCTTCCAGGAGTATCTCTGGGGTTCAGTGCAGGCACTATGAAGTCACTGCACCTGGTGGACATTTTTTCCATTTTATTGGATAAGATAGAAATTGAGAGGGAAGGGGAAGATAGATAGATAGATAGATAGATAGATAGATAGATAGATAGATAGACAGACACCTGCTTCACTGTTTGTGAAGCCTCCTCCCTTCAAGTGGGGAGCTGGGGACTCTAACCGGATGGGTTAGCGCATGGATCCTTGAGCTTAGTACTGTGTGCACTTAGATGGGTGCACCGCTGCTGGGATCCATTCCTTTCTTTCTTTCTTTCTTTCTTTCTTTCTTTCTTTCTTTCTTTCTTTCTTTCTTTCTTTTCCCTTTTGTTGCCCTTGTTTATCATTATTATTGTTGTTGTTGTTGCTGTCATTGTTGTTGGATAGAACAGAGAGAAATCGAGAGAGGAGGGGAAGACAGAGAAGGGGAGAAAAAGACACCTGCAGACCTGCTTCACCGCCTGTGAAGCGACCCCCCTTCAGGTGGGCAACCAGAGGCTCAAACCTGGATCCTTACTCGGTCCTTGCTTCGCGCCATGTGTGCTTAACCCGCTGTGCTACCGCCGGACTCCCTCTGTGTTCCTTTTTTATTTTTCTCCTCCCCACTCCCTCATGCTCACCCTTTGGCTGTTGTGGGTGCTGATTGATCTTCGCTGGGCCGATGTGTGTGATGCCACTATCCCCTGGACCTGCACGTGTTAAAGCTGAAAGCTGGCAAACTAACCTTAAAAGACTCATGACTCCTGCTACATGTCGAGCTAACCTATTCTTCTATTTTTGCATCATGGTTTTTATGTACCTAAATGTTTCTTAAATGCCAAACAAAAGCCCAGCAAAAGTTTCCTTTTTCCATAATGTCACACACAGCACACAAGCACACACAATGACAAAGGTGGGAAGAAGCATGTGGCTGAGGGACCTGGTGTCCTGAATGCCTTTGGCTTTCTTGTCATATCTGTATTCTGGATGGGGTGCTGGAGAAGTAGGAAACACCAGATGAAGGGCAACTGAAAAATTCTGTGGAAAAGCCACAGCACAGATGAAGTGGGCTGGAGGAGGCTAGCAGGACATTTCCATAGCAGCTCCCCTACTACAACCCAAGAACCCACCCCACCCCACCAAACAAGGCACATGACAAGCTGGGATTTCCACCCTTGAAATCAGGCTGTGTCCCTAAGACTATTGTAAAATGATAGTCTTAAGAGAAAAACAAAGATAAGCACAAATTTCCAAAATATTTGTGTTATACTTATGTCTGACAAAGGATTAGTGTCCAAAATATCTAAAGTGTGCCTATAGGGCAGGGAGTAAATAGCATAATGGTTACGCAAAGAGACTCATGCCTGAGGCTCCGAAGTCCCAGGTTCAACCCCTGCACCACCATAAGCCAGAGCTGAGCAGTGCTCTTATCAAAAACAAACAAACAAAAAAAGTGTGTCTATATATTAATGAGAAAAAGATTAACAATCTAATAGAAAAATATGCAAGAGACATGGATAGGTATTTCACAGAGAAGAAAAAAACACAAATGACCAATAGACTGTAGAAATATGTTCAACCATGGCCAGGAAGGTGGCACAGTGGATAAAGCTGACAGCATAACATCTATACAAAAGACTTCCATGCCTGAGACTCTGAGCTCCCAGATTCAATCCCTGGCACCATTGTAAGTCAGAGCTGATAAATAAAGCATTGAATTACCAAGCAGAATGTGTCAGGTTTGATCCCTAGCATCATGTATGCCAGATGCTCTGGTCTTCTCTACTCTCTCTCTTTTATTGATAAGTAAATAAAACTCTAAGAAAACATTAGGGGCTGGAGAAATAGCATGGTATTTATAAAAACTAGCTTTAGTGCCTACGGCACAAAAGGTTCCAGTTTCAATCCCCAGAACCACCATAAACCAGAGCTGAGTGGCGATCTAGTCTCTCTCTGTATCTTTCCCTCTGCTTCTCTCTCCCTCTCCCTTTCACTCTTTCTCTCTCTCATAAAATAAAGTATAAACAACTTATCTTTATATACAGAAATATGTTCCACCTTACAAATAAGAGAAATGCAAATTACAACAATAATTATACACATTGTTGAATTCTGAAAATACTTAGAATAACAGCTCTTAATATACTGATGCAGAGAATGTAAAATTCTGCAACTGCCTTGTAAAACAATTTAGCGTGCTCTCTTAGATTAAAGAGGTATAATATCCTTCCACTCAGCAGTTCATTCCTGGGTATATGCATTCAACCAGAGAACAAAATTATTACAGATGTACACAATGGATTATGCACCACACTGTTTGTAGTAGCATTGCTTGTATTAGAAGAACTTGGAGGCAATCCAAGTGCCTGTTAAGTGAGGAACGAATAAATATATTTTTATAATAACTCTATAGCAGTAAAAATGAATGAGCCTAGGGCACCAAGTAAAAACCCTGTGGTGAGGGGTAGACATGCAGCTTCCTGGGACAGTGGGGCGTGGGAGTGGGTGGGAGGGATGGGTCACAGTCTTTTGGTGGTGGGAATGGTGTTTATGTACACTCCTAGTGAAATGTAGTCATATAAATCACTAGTTAATTAATATGAGAGGGGGAAAGGCAAACGCTAGAAGAAGAAGAAGAAGAAGAAGAAGAAGAAGAAGGAGAAGGAGAAGGAGAAGAAGGAGAAGAAGGAGAAGAAGAAGAAGAGGGGGAAAATTAATTGTATGTCTCGAAGTTTTTCAAAACACAAACTAAATCTTTTTAATATATAGGGTGTGTAATTGATATGCAGACTCTCTCAAAAGCCTAGACCAAGTAGATCAGAAGCAACCAATAGCACAGCTATATACAAGATACTGGGTACTGTACAGCAAACCCTAACAAAAGGACTTTTCAAAGTTAACCCAATTACCAATTAATGTGATGATAACATTAACTATTGATTGTCTTTTTGAACCCTAAGACAGCAGGAACCTCACATCTCCACTATAGAGCCTCTACTTCCCCCAGTCCTGGAACCCTTGGATAGGGCCCACTTTCCCGTATGCCTCTCCCAATCCATATCAAATAATATTGCATCTGCCGATCACAACCTAACTAACGCAACAATTGCCATCTCAAAATACTTCACTTCAGACTGTGTCCAGAGACTTCATGTGTGGAATGACAATCCTTCAGCTTCATTACTCGGTCACCAGGTTCCAGATGTCATCAGGATGCCGGCCAGGCTTCCCTGGACTGAAGACCCCACCAATGTGTCCTGGAGCTCCACTTCCCCAGAGACCCACCCTACTAGGGAAAGAGAGAGGCGGACTGGGAGTATGGACCGACCAGTAATGTCCATGTTCAGCAGGGAAGCAATTACAGAAGCCAGACCTTCTACCTTCTGCAACCCACAGTGACCCTGGGTCCATGCTCCCAGAGGGATAGAGAATGGGAAAGCTATCAGGGGAGGGGGTGGGATATGGAGATTGGGTGGTGGGAATTGTGTGGAGTTGTACCCCTCCTACCCTATGGGTTTGTTAATTAATCCTTTCTTAAATAAAAAAAAAAAATTAAAAAAATGAATGAGCCAGAACTGTAAATAGTGGATGTTAACCACAACATAATGTTGAATGATACAAAAAAGTTATATAATAAAAACACTGTGATAAAATTTAATTAAAATATGTATCACCAGAGACAAAAGTTGGTCAATATGTCAAAGAAGAAAAGAATATGGTCTGGGCTGTGGCACACTTGGCTGAGTGCATATACTACCATTTGCAAAGACCCAGGTTCAAGCACCCAGTCCCCATCTGCAGGGGGCAAACTTCATGGCCCCCTCACCTCTCAATTTCTCCCTGTCCTATCAAGTATAAAAAAAATAAATCATTAAAAAAATCTTTAAAAAAATAAAGGATCTAGGGGGCTGGGCAGTAGCACAGCGGGTTAAGCTCACATGGCATGAAGCACAAGGACTGTCATAAAGATCCTGGTTCAAGCCCCTGGCTCCTCACCTGCAGGGGGCTCGCTACATGATCGGTGAAGCAGATCTGCAGGTGTCTATCTTTCTCTCTTCCTCTCTGTCTTTCCCTCCTCTCTGGATTTCTCTTTGGCCTACCCAACAACAACAACAGCAATAACAATACTAATAACAACAACAGTGATAAACAACAACAGCAACAAAAGGGGAAAAAATAAAATAAAGGATCTCAACCAAATCAATACAACCAGTACCCCCCCCCCACATTTCGCTTTGAAGTGTGTCCAGAGATGCCAAGAGTGGAATGTCAGTCAACCCTTCAGCTCTATTACTCTGGTGAGACCTTTTGTAGCTCATAGGACTCCGCAATTCTACTTTGAATGGTTCACTTCCTAACAAAGCCACAGAACCTAGATATAGACCAGGGCCCATGAGATAGAGCACATGTGCACATGTATTCATTAAGTTAGGGGAAAATATATACCATAAAGTAAAAGTGGACAGTCATAGGCAGTGACTCAATTACTGCAGCAGACAAGTAAAAAGACACTTTTTAAAAATTAAGTACCCTATGGTTTTGTTAATCCTTTCTTAAATAAAAAATAAAAAATTAAATAATTTCAATCACCAAAAAAAAATTAAGTACCATACAAATAGTCTCTACTTAGACTTAAATACCTACTTCCTATTTCACTTCCCTCAATCACTCCAAGGCTAACCTTGTCAGATAAAGTAAGTACTACAAAAGCTAGATACGAGCAAGAGACCAGCATACTTTAATGATGGCTCTTTTGGTCACTACCAGGCCACCCCATCATCTGGGGCCCTAATCAGGGAATTCTGGGATTTCTAAATAGACATGATGGGCCTAGACCTCTAACAGATCCCTCTCTCCATTGTCACTGGTCATCTCCATCAGTAATAACATAGTGGGCCCTCTTGTGGGCCTCTACAGGACCTTGCCTTCAATGTGGGTTAACAGTAGTAGGGACTGCCCCATTCCCCAAAGGGAGACTGGGTCAACATACTCTGCCACTCAAGGAAGACAGGCCCTGCAATGAATGCAGCCTATAATATTCTTAGTTATGACCACAGAATATGAGCTCATACCTACAGGGATGCAGAAGTTACACAGGCTCCTGTACTGAATATGGGCCCCAGATCAAATTGATGGGGTTTACATTTAGTATTTATATACTTTCCCCATATTTGGGAGCTATTCCCTACCCTGATCTAGCTTTCTGGTCCTATTTCCAACTCTGACACTATCTCCCCAGACAATACCTTTAGTCTACCTGTATATTTGTTGTTGGGCTCAGGCCAGGGTTGGTAAGGTTGTGGGAACCTTAGAATATACCTAGAATAGACCTACCAGCTTTTCCCAAATTGGAGACCCCAAATCTCATCTGCTATATTCTTACCTTTAGGTTCCTGATTATTAAACAATTTGTTCTGGTTTGTATCTTAATGCTTTTTCATTCACCAAGTTGCAGATACTACCATGAACTTCAACCTGACTTCCCTGGGCAGACGACCTCACCAATGTACTCAGGAACCCCAACTCTCCAGAGCCCTGTCCCACTAAGAAAAGATAGAAGCAGGCTGGGAGTATGGATCAACCTGCCAATGCCCATGTCCAGTGGGGAAGCAATTACAGAAGTCAGACCTTCCACCTTCTGCACCCCATAATGATCCTGGGTCTATACTCCCAGAGGGATAAAGAATAGGAAAGCTTCCAATGGAGAGGATGGGATATGGAACTCTGGTGATGGGAATTGTGTGGAATTGTACCCCCTCTTAGCCTATAGTCTTATTGATCATTATTAAATCAATAAAAATAAATAAATAAATAAATAAATAAATAAAGGAAAAGACTATGTAGAACATTGGTGGTAGAGTTTAACTTGAAAGAAAAAGAGAATTGATCAAGGATGTTGTATTGAGGTCTTCAACTGAAGATTTATTTTTAACCACTATGGTGGAGATCTAACTATTCACTATATGATTTTTAAAAATTTATTTTCCCTTTTGTTTCCCTTGTTTTTCATTGTTGTTGTAGTTGTTATTGTTATTGATGTTGTCATTGTTAGATAGGACAGAGAGAAATGGAGAGAGGAGGGAAAGACAGAAGGGGGAGAGAAAGACACCTGCAGACCTGCTTCATGGCTTGTGAGGCGACTCCCCTGCAGGTGGGGAGCCAGGGGCTCAAACCGGGATCCTTTCTCCAGTCCTTCCACTTCACACCACATGCACTTAACCCACAGTGCTACCACCAGACTCCCTATATGATTCTTTATGCCTTTTCTTTTCTACAGGTGAAAACACTTAGAATGAGCCACCTTGGATTGGGGAGGTAGTTCAGTGGTAGAGCACCTGCTTTGCATAGGTAGGACTCTGTGTTTAATTCACTGCACCATTTGGAAGCACCATTTTGGAAGAGAACCCCACAGTCTGAGGAGCAGTGCTCTGTCTCCCTCACTCCTTATTCATCAAGCTGGGGAACTGATGAGACCCTGGGTTCTACCTCTGACACTGCATAAAATTAACTAGACTCATATGCAAGATTCCAGTTTCCTTGGCAACACCAAAAGCATCATAGTCAGGAGTCAGTACATCTTCTCTGTCAGGCCTGATCAAGGTATTGACCTGGTCATGCCAGTGTCACAGAACCTCTTCACAATCTGATTAATTGATGCTTCCTGCCTTGACATTTGCAATGAGCACAAGTATGTTGTTCCTTCTATTTTCTTCACAGAGACTGTATGATGGCATGGCGATCAAGCTTGTATCTGCTTATACCTTCCAAGAAAAAACTGTCTTGGGCCGTTAGAAGGTGGGTGATGTGTTGATCTTTTTTTTTTTTTTTTTAAGATTTATTGTTTATTTATTATCCATTCAGTCAGAGAACAAAATTATTACAGATGTATACAATGGATTACATATCACAGTGTAGTAGCATTGCTTGTATTAGAATAACTTGGAGTCAATCCGAGTGCCTGGTAAATGAAGAACTTACTTATTTAGGAAAGAGAGAGCCAGAGCATCACTCTAGCACACGTGTTGTCAGGGATCTAACTTGGAACCTCAGCTTGAAAGTTCAATGCTTCATCCACTGCACTACCTCCCAGGCACTTGGATCTTCTCTGAGGCTGTGGGCACACATCAGAGCTGCTTTCCTGCCTCTCAAAGCCTTTGATCTGGCTTTCACTTTGGGAGGGGCAGGAGTTTCCTTTTTTTACTTAGGGTGCCATATCCGTGAACTAGATTTTGTACTTCTTAGCATCAAGCATGTTATAATAAAATATCAAAAAATATATGTTTAGAGGGCTCTGAATTCCAGTTCCATCAGGACCCAAAGAGAGAGAAGAGGGAAAAAAAGGAGGGGATGACCATAGAAAAAAATGAGCAAATATAGATTTAAATAGTAGTCAACCCATGTCTATGATCTTGGGAGAACTAATGTAGTTTCCAGTAGGGGCACAGAACTCTGGTGGTGGGAAAGGTGTGGAATTATACTACTGTTATCTTATAATTTTGTAAATCAATACTAATCACTAATAAAAAATAAAAAGTCGGGGCCAGGCAGTGGTGCACCTGGTAGAACACACGTTACCATGCGCAAGAACCTGAGTTTAAGCCCAGTCCCCACCTGCAGGGGGGAAGTGGTGAAGCTGCAGGTGTCTCTCTGTCTCTTCCCCTCTCAGTTTCTCTCTGTCTCCATCTAATAATAAAAAATAATAAAAATAAAAAGTCAGATTTGAGGTTGGTTTTGTTTGTTTGTTTTTTCTGTCCACTGAGGAAAACTCATGGCACCCCATTCTGACTGTGCTGATACCTGTGCTGTAGTGTTGATGTGAGAATGGGTGTGTCGCCACAACATGACTTGTCTGGACTCACATTGCAAAACAGTCACCAGAAAGCAAACATTTAAACAGATAGATGGAGTCCTTCTGTGATGCCATAAAAAGAGACACTGGAGGGAGCTATTTCACTGCTCAGGTGCTCAGCTGGCCTTTACCTTTGACAATTTCATAGAGGAAAAGGCAGCTGAATGGGAAGCAGGAGACAGGAGTTCCATTTCCATATTTTCTTATAATTCTCTGTGTGGTCTTCATAGGTCGTCTTCCCTTCTCTGCCTGTTTCCTCATGTAAGATGAAACAGAGCCTTCTTCAAGAAGTCTTCCAGTAGGAAATCTCATGATCTGTAAGTAGTCTTTCCTCCCGACTGGGTTATCACAGGAGCTTTGTACCAGCACAATGGATCCAGCTCTCTCTCTCCCACACCCCATGTCTCCTTTTTTTTTTTTCCTTTGACAGAAACAGAGAGAATTTGAGAACAAAAAGGAAGGTGGGGCGGGGGGGGGGGGGGGAAGTAGCACAGCTTCACCACTCATAAAGCTTCCCTATGGCAGGTATGGACCAGGCACTTGAACTCATGTCCTTGCACATAGTAACATATGTGCTCAATTGTATGTTCCACTGTCCAGCCCCTAATAAGTAGCTATTAAATCATGCCAGTCCTCAAGAGTTGTGATAAAAAGTGCTAGAAAGTCATAAAGCCCTGATAAGTCACAAGAGATTGAAAGAATTCCAGCACTGTCACATGGGAATCTATTCTTAGATTGAATACCTGTATTTGTCCCCTTAATACAAACTACACATTGGCTTAAGTCAGTATGGATCATATATATATATATATATATATATATATATTTTTTTTTTTTTTAACCAAAGCACTGCTCAGCTCTGGTTTATGCTTGTGTGGAGAATTGAACCTAGGACTTTGGAGCCTAGCAAGAATCTCTTTGTATAGTCATTATGCTATCTACACCCACGCTGGATTATATTCTTAGATGAGAGAGAAAGGAGAGCTGAGTTCTCTGATTGAATTAACTTTTTTTCCCCCATAGAGAGAGAACACCGCTGCTCATGATTCAGTGTCACAAAAATAAATGTTTGGGGCTTGGGATGTAACTTTGAATGCATGAAGTCTTAAATTCCATCCCATGAAGTCTTAAATTCCAGCATGTAAAAGAAAAAAAAAAAGAGAGAGAGTAAAATAAAGATTTACCTTTGTTACTATCTTACAATCAAAGTTTGGTTTCACTGTGTCTTCCTGCTGCTCTTGTATTTCAAAAACCGGATTCTGGTACACAGAAAGAATCAACATGTAATCAATAAGGCACATTTGTTATTAAGCATGTTTCAGCATATTTACCAGAAGGTCAGTATTTCTACAAGGAGCATTTAAATTATATCCCTTGTGAAGATGGCATTTAGCCTCCATTAGCACATGTCAAAGGTAAGAAGAAAGGGTTTATTAAATAGTTAGAGAGTATATAATTTACTCTTCACTTTGACCCAACTGGAATATACAACTGCTACTGGGAACAAGGATGTTTTCCAATTAATTAGCTATTATAAAGATGTTTAACATCAGGTCCCCTTAAACTTTTGCATGACACACAAACTATACATTCATTCCTTTGAAACATCAAGCCTTCTGATTGCAGCTTTTGGGGTGTTCCCAGAAAGTGCTACTTATAAGGCTACAAAGTATCTTCATGGCAACAGTGAAGAGACAAGAGGGTAGAAATCCTATTAAAGTTTTGGCACAAAGACATTGAAATAAACCTAAGAAGTGAAAGCACAAAAGAGGTATGAGGCATCCCCCTCCCATCCCCTTCCATGAGATGCCAGTGCATGCACCCCACACTGGATGCAGAGCAGAGTGAATGTGGATGCCATGTCAGCTTGCCTGGAGGCTAGTGGAATGTTGGGGTGCTGGTGGTTGAAAAGTTGCTCGTGAGGTGATAGCCTAGAGGCTTTGGGGTCTTATGTGTCCAAAGAAAAAGAGAGAGGGAGGAGAGGACCACATGAGGGTGCTGGTATCAGTGGTTGAAGAGAGAACCACATGGTATGCTATGAAGAGAAAGACATGGCCATGATGACTGGAAGGTTGGTGGCTCTGAGAAAACTGAGCAGAAATGTATATACACTAATGATAACGGGAGTGAGGTTCTCACTGTCAGAGAAGTAACATGCAGAAAGGACAAGAGTAAAATTCTGGGGGCAGATGGAAATCAAGATGAGCCCATGGTTTTACAATTTATAAAGAGATGGTTGCAGGTGAATATGAGTAGCCACATGGCCCACAGGCATTTATTTCCTACCTCTGCCCACTGAGGAGGCCTAGAAGCATGGCTCCTCCAGAGTAGGCCAGATGGACTCTAAATCCTACTCTGCAGCAGAAAGGATCTAGGTCACTGAGGCAGTAGGGTACAAAACAGGAAAAAAAAACTAATAATAAAATAAAAAACAAAAATAATAATAAAACAAAAAATCTTGCTCAGAACAGAAAACACTAAGCAGAACTTGGACTGAAGTTGGTATATTGCACCAAAGTAAAAGATTCTGGGGTCGGGGTGGAGAGAGTTCAGGTCCTCGAACAGGATGGCAGAGGAGCTTATGGGGGTTGGATTATTAAATGGAAAACTGAGAAATGTTATGCATGTACAAACTATTGTATTTACTGTTGACTGTAAAACATTAATCCCCCAATAAAGAAAAAAAAATCTTGTACCAGAAAGTAAGAAAACGCTCAGGAAGTGGTGAGAATATACTGTAAGGATACAGTCTTCATACTGGAAGGACTCCCGTTGTTCCAAATCTGGGACAAATAAAGACACCACCAATTAGATTAAAAAGAATAAAAAGAGCCCATGATAATATGAGTGATGAATGAATGAATGAATGAATAGGAGAGAGGGAATGTCTCCCTTACACTTGGATGTCTACTAATTAGTGCAGAAGAGAAACCTCAGTGGGTCGTCTTCATGATGTATGCTGACACAGACCATCATCCTTGGGGACTGGAACTAACAGATGAGACTGAAGGAAGAACAGCATGTTGGCACCATTTCTGAATATTTCTCCACTGAGGATTTGTAAGACACAAAGGGAGGAAATGATTACCCATGGTGGAACAGGGACAGCGGTGTGCAAGGCCCTGAGAAGAGCACAGCCTCATTTCTGAAGAACTCCTGCTCCAGGCACATGGCCTCTACTAGCCTTCAGACGGAAAAGCCCTCAGATGGAGAAGCCCTGCAGATCTAAAGTGAGATCCACATAGATTAGACAAAACCCTGTACTCTTTCATCAACAACTTGAGTAATGGCCACAGAATGAGGCACTGGAGCTCCAGACTGGAAAGATTGAAGAGACCTGACAACTAAAAGCCTCCTATATTGAACGTTGACCAGCAGCACAAAGTCATTACTGTGATAGTTGGTGAAACGGGAATCTGACTATTGGCTAGTGTGGCACTGCATCAATGTGAATTGCCTTATTTGACACTTACATAGTCATTATGTAGAAGTGTCCTTGCAAGTGGTAAGGAGTGAAAAACATGCTGAAGAGCTGAAGTGCTTCCTATCTACAGTGTGCTCTCAAATAGATCAGAAAAGCAGTGGGAAAGGATGTGTACACACACACACACCTATCTGCTTCAGATATGGCTAAAGATGGCATGGATACTCTAGGTGAGAGGATTTCTTTGTATAATTGTTGAAACTTTCTGCAAATGTGAAATCATTACAAAATGATTTTTAGGGGAGTCGGGCAGTAGCGCAGCAGATTATGCACACATGGCACAAAGCACAAGGACCAGCATAAGGATCCCGGTTCGAGGCCCCAACTCTCCACCTGCAGGGGAGTCACTTCACAAGTGGTGAAGCAGGTCTGCAGGTGTCTTGTCTTTCTCTTCCCCTCTCTGTCTTCCCCTCCTCTCTCCATTTCTCTCTGTCCTATCCAACAACATAAATAACAACAACATTAATAACTACAACAATAATAAAAACAAGGGCAACAAAAGGGAAAATATACAAAAAAATTTAAAAAAAAGATTTTTAGTGAAGTAATGTTATCATATACTAGAGAGTGTCACATGGTGGGAAGGAAAGAGGAGAGAGCCAGAGTACCACTCTGGCACATGTGGTCCTGGAGAAGGACTCAGGAGCTTCAAGCATTCATGTCTGATACTCTGCCAGTTGACCTATTCTCCCATCCAGACAAAATATTTTTATTAATGTCTAAAGAGGCAAAGGAAGGTTTGAAGCACAAGATTAAAAGAAGTCCATGAGGCTGTGGAGATGGCTTGAAGGGTGGAATGTAGGCCTTCCAAGTGTAAGGCCCCGAGTTAGGCCTTGCACCACATGAGAGCACCAAGAGCAAAGAAAGGGAGAACTCACTGGATGTTGGAGTAGGGCTTTGGTGTCTTTCTCCCCCTGTATCTCTTTCTCATGAAAATATAGATTGAAAGGTGGGCCAAGGAAGTGGATCAGCACGCACAGAGCCCTGGGTTCCTAGGCACTACATATAAGAAAGGAAATTGGGGGTCAGGCTCAGTAGGTTAAGTGCATGGAATTGCCTGTGCCAAAGTGATGCTTATGTTTTTTTTTTCTTTTATATTAAATAATTTTTTTTTTAAAAAAAGAAAGAAAATAAAAGGAATCCAGGGCAACAGAGCACTTACAATATTCAATGATCCTATTTGTATATCTAGTTATATAAATCTATCTGTAGCTATGTTGATAAGTTACATTCTATAGCATTTAAAAGTTCAAGACCAATGGAAGACTATTCAGCTTCTAGTTCACTGTTTTTCCTAAATATGTTGCTACATATAATTTTTTTTCTTTTTTCTTAATTTTTAAAACATTTTTATGTTTATTTATTTATTCCCTTTTGTTGCTCTTGTTATTTTTTATTGTTGTAGTAATTGTTGTTGTTGATGCCGTCATTGTTGGATAGGACAGAGAAAAATGGAGAGAGGAGGGGGAGACAGAGAGGGGGAGAGAAAGATAGACACCTGCAGACCTGCTTCACCGCTTGTGAAGTGACTCCCCTGCAGGTGGGGAGCCAGGGCTCGAACCAGGATCCTTACACCAGTCCTTGCGCTTTAGCGCCACGTGCACTTAACCTGATGCGCCACCGCCTGACCCCCTCCTTTTTTTTTTCTTTCTATTTTATTTGATAAGAAAGAGAAATTGAGATAGGAGAGAGGGAAGGAGGGAGGGAGAAAGATAAGACACTTGCAGACATGCTTCACCACTTGTGAAGTGTCTTACCTGCAGGTGGGGAGAGGGGGCTGGAACCCAGGTCCTTACACATGGTAATGTGTGCATTCAGTCAGATGCACTGCCCAAGCCCTCCAAATATGTTGCTTTGTATTACAAATAATGCCATTACGTAATAGTGGTAAAAATAATGCTTTTTATTTGTACCTACCGTGTTTTTTATAAAGATTTTAAAATATATATTTACTTATTTATTGGACAGATACAGAGAGAAATTGAGAGGGAAGGGGAGATAGGTGGAGAGGGTCTTGAACCTGAGCCTTGCATATTGCAACACGTACTCAGCCTCTGTACTTACATTGCTCTTATTATGTGCCAGCGCTACTTGCTTACATACATCTTTCTTTTCTTTTTGGGCTGTCAGGTTTATCACTTTGTGATTCTACAACTCTCAGTGGATATTCATTTTTTCCTTTCAACTTTAAACACAGAAAGATGAGTAGAGAAAGAGAGAGACCAGCAGAGGGGAGTCACCACAGCACTGCTCCATTGTTGGTGGAGCTCCCATAGGTGCTGTAAGTGGTGCTTCTATGTGATGCCAGGGACTCGTCCAGGTCCTTAAGCAAGGTGAAGTGTGCTGTACCAAGTAAGCTTTCTCTTGACCTATTTTACCTATTCTTTTCATTTTACATATTTTAATGCAATCATAATATAATATTGTGTAAGGTGAGACTATTATTAAGTTTATTTCTACATAAGGAAACTAAGTTAGAGAGGGGTTGAGTGTCACTTCCAAGTTCATGAGAGAGATGGGATTTGGATCCAGGCAGCTGGCCCTAGAGTTCATATTTTTATACATCTGATCTTTGTTTCTAGAGCTCACTAAAAAAAGATTGATTATTCACTAATGAGAGAAAAGAGGAGGAGAAAGAACCAGATCAATACTTTAGCCCTTTCAATACCAGGGATCAAACTCAGGACCTCATGCTTGAGAGTCTAATGCTTTATTCACTGAGACACTTCCTGGGTCACCAGAACTCATTTTTAAATCTCTTCAGGATATATGATCTGTGCTCCTCCCACACCTATTTTCTTCATTGGCAAGAAGCCCTGGATTGATGATCTGCATTGGATAAATAGTTGCTGCCTCACAACTAAGCGCAGGGGTGAGGGAGGGAGTGGCTCTGTCTCTGGTTAGCCATCAGTGCACTGTCCCCTCAGCATTGCCTCTCAAGACATTAAAGTACATTTTCAAGATAAAACAGATGGCATGGGGTAGGATGTCAGAGAAAGAGGAAACACCAGGGACTCAGACACTTTCCAGGGCAGTCAGAGGGGACCAAGTAACCACCCTGCCACTTCCCCTGTTGGCAGTGAGTTAAATGCAAAGGATTCAAAGATATGTTTTGTTTGTTTGTTTGTTTGTTTTTCCTGCTCAGTGTTTTACAACCCAATGAAAAGCACTCAGGCAGAGGGTGGAAGAGGGACGGCTGAAATGGCAGATGCCTAGGCTGAACCCTAAAGAACCTGCAAAATGGAATATGGGGGATGGTGAGAAGGTGAGAAGATAGAGCTGCAGGCTGGGGAAGGGTCTTGGTTGGAAAGGACACATTGCACCCCCTCCTAGGGCTAGTGCCCTTTGGCTGTTGGGTGCTGCAGCCTCCTTCTAACCCCCACCCGCTCATGTGCACGTGCAAACACACCAGTCTTTGAACAGCCCTGCCTCATCCCTGTTATTCCAGCCACCCTCTTATTTAGGGTCCCCTTTCCCTTCTCTAAAAAGCATCCTGCTTAGGATGAAAAAGTCTGTGGTCATCTTACTCAAACCCCACTTCACTTACCCTGACATTGTAAACTATTCTGTCTCCTTGGCACCCCCAAATCATCTTTCTCCCTACATCTGTAGAAAGGGACCTAATTCCACATTCTGCCAGTGGCAGAGTGAGCCATGCCTAGAGTCTTGTCTGATGAGAAAAGTCTCCAATTAAGAGAAAGAAAGCTGACTATCCGAGTGGTATTCATATCCAAATCATATAGGCTGCAGGATTCAATAAAATAAGCACAGTGGTAAACAAAAAAACAAACAAACAAACAAAAAAAGGCTGGGGGGGATTGGAGATGGACATAATCCAAATCTCAAAGTGGTTTTTATTCCACTAGAAGCCTACCAAATTGAGAGGAAAATATGTGTGCATTTTGGTGTTTCAGAGGTCTTTAGAGGGCCGTTAGCTACAGACCACTGCTCTTCAGTAATTAAAGACTATATGGTTACTGAGTCTTGGTAAACACACTTCTACCACCTTTACATGGAGACTTAAATGCTTATTTGTGTGCACTTTCAGAATCAAAGCTGAATAGATGTCTTCAGGCCCTTCTGAGAATCAAAATGACTTACATAAATCTTACAGATCTAAACACTGTATGCCACCACAAAACTTCTTAGTTCTATTGCCCATTCAAAGCATTGACATAGTTTTATCTCAGGGTTGCATAAAGCAAAGTACTGGCCCCGTCTGGTGTATCTGAAATACTCAGCTTTCTTTTTCTCCTGCTAATGTCGTTGCAGGAACTATAGAAAAAGACTTTCTGGGGAGATGAAATGTAATGAATGGAAAGGATTTTTCTAATGAGCCATTAGAGATTTTTCATGATCCTTTAGAAAATTTGACAAGATTCAGATTTGCTTACAAGTTTGAATTGTGTTTAAATGGGAAACCAAAGCTCCAAGATGCCGTGAGAATGTTTGCTTGGAGCTTCTTTTCATTTGGTTAAGTTCAGAGTGCAGTCCTAATGCTAGCTGGCTTTTACAGGCTAACCTGCTCACTACTGGAGCCATCAGGCAGGAGTGATAAGGTGAGCTCTGGAGTCCTACTGTGTGCCAGGTTCTGTTACAACTACCAAAATGTGGGATGAGTTTTTAAAAGACATACAGGAAGGTTCTCAGAGACATGCCTTAAATAATGATAGAATTTTTAACAGGAAGAAAACTGGGGTGTGGGTGGAATGAATGAGAAGGATTCTGGGTATAAAGAACAGTTTGGGAAGGCCTGGGACTTAGAGGATAGAGCATAAGCTTTAACCATGCCTGAGGCCCTGGATTTGATCTCAGAACCACACAGAAGTAACAACAGAGCTCCCTGAATGATAGAATAGTGCTGGTGTTTCCCTCTCTTCCCTTCTCTCGTGCTGAAAAATGTAGACCAAAAACTGGAACCGGATGCTTGCTCAAAGGTATTGCATATGCCCAAGGCTCTAATTTCATCTACTGCACAGCATTAAAAAAAAAAGTTGTCTCAAAATCAGGTAGGAAGGAAGAGTGACAGATATCAAGGCAAAGTAAGCACTGATGAGGTTACAGAAGACATTAAAGTCTCTTTATAATGTCTAGCAAGTTTGCATTTTGTTTTGAAACTCCCAGCAGGAGGCTGGGCATCAGTGCACTTGGCTGAGTGCACACATTACAGTATACAAGTTCAAGCTCCTGGTCCCCACCTGGTGGGGGGGATCTTTAGGAGCAGTGAGGCAGTGCTACAGGTGTCTCTCTTTCTTTATTCCTCTCTATTTCCCCTCACCTCTCTCAATTTCTGTATATCCAAAACAAACAAACAAACAAACAATAAGAAAGTCCCTGAAAGAATGAATGACACAATTAAATCTCTGCTAGCAGATCTGAACTGTAATTGAGAATGGTTAGAAGTCGAGACTGATTAGGAGGATGTTATAATTGTCCAGATTAAACTCACACACACGCACTCATGCATGAACGCGCACTAGGATGACAGCAAGGGTGCCCAGAGAAAAAAAAGAAGGAATAGATTTTTAAAACTCATAACTAGGGAGTTGGGCGGTAGCACAGCAGGTTAAGCGCAGGTGGCGCTAAGCGCAAGGACCAGCATAAGGATCCTGGTTCAAGCCCCGGCTCCCCATCTCAGGGGAGTCACTTCACAAGCAGTGAAGCAGGTCTGCAGGTGTCTGTCTTTCTCTCCCCCTCTCTGTCTTCCCTTCCTCTCTCCATTTCTTTCTGTCCTATCCAACAACAACAACAACATCAATAATAACTACAACAATAAAACAAGGGCAACAAAAGGAAATAAAGAAAAAAGAAAAAAAATTTTTAAAAAAAGCACTCATAACTCAGATCTACAGGATTTAGCAACTGCTACTATTCAATATATGTGAGAACTCCAAGGTAACTCTGAGTCTGAGAGAGGCTATGAGTGCAGATTTGGAGTTGAGAGAAAATAAGTTGGCTCATCCTGACTGTGGGGAGCTAGGGAGGAATTGTGGGGAAAGCACAGGTCAGTCTGTGTAATCTATGCCACACTGCTAAATATAAAAAACCATGTGCTGGGTGCAGGAAAAGCTGAAAGCACAAGAGAGAAAAGGAAGTACTTTACAGAAAGCAGATAAGCCTGCAGGGCAAAGTCTCAGAGAGAGGTTTTGTGTGGAGTGAATTATCACCAGAGATGGCGAATGAACAAAAACTCAAGGGAAATGACACAGGGAGTAAGAGAAAGGGGGTGAGACTGAGATCTCTACCCCAGGAACAGTTAAAAGCTAAAATGCAGAGGCAGGACAGAAATGGTCAGAGGGGTAGAGCAAAGTAGTCTAGAAAGCACAGTGACTGAGAGACAGGTCTTGATAAAGGGGGTCAGAGGTCAGAAGGTTGAGCAGTTACTGGAGCTCATGTGTGAATCTGACCTGCCTCTCTGCTCATGCTCAGCCTGTGTAAGAGGTCTTTCAGGGGACATCCCCAGAGTCACACAATCAACAAGTAGATGGGCAGGATACATCAGGAAGTCTCAGTTATTAAAAAAAAAAAAAGTAGACGGGCAGAGCCTCTAAATCAGCCAGGGCGCCTCCTAAACCTGTCACTTGGCCATGTGCTGAGGTAGTGTCTGCCTCAGCAAGGGAAGGGACAGGGACTCCCACTTTGTGCTCATGGCAAGCCTAGCACAGTGATTCATGCCCCATGTGACAGCAGGCTTTGGTACCTGATGGGGTGTGGAGAGCAGGTGGCAGCTATTCCAAACAGATCAGGAGCACCCTGTTCCTCTGAGTCCTGAGCTAACTGAGAAATCATACTTAAAAATTTTAAAATTATTTTTATTTGTTTATTGGATAGAGACATCCAGAAATTGAGGAGAGAAATGGGAGATAGAGAGGGAAGGAAACAGAGAGACACCTGCAGCCCTGCTTTACCACTTGGGAAGCTTTCCCCCTGCAGGTGGAGACCAGGGGCTCAACCTTACAGTCTTTGTGCACTGTAACATGTGTGCTCAATCAAATGTGTCACCACCTGCCCCCATTTTTTAATTGCCACCAGGGTTATTGCTGGGGCTTGGTGCTGGCATTATGAATCCACTCCTGGCAGCCATTTTCCCTTCCCCCCCATTTTATTTGATAGGACAAATATAGATTGAAAGGGAGAGGGGAGACAGAGAGGACATGAGAAAACAAGACACCTGCAGACTTGCTTCATCACTTGCAAAGCCTCTTCCCTGCAGCTGGGAAACAGGATCTCAAACCTTGTGCATGGTAACATGTGTACTGAGCTGCGTGCACCACTGCCCAGTGCCCCATACTGAGAAATCATTTCACACAACTGATACCTATGCTAAAGGAAGTATCCTTAAACTAGGATGCTTCTATAACAGAATGTAGTGACCAACAATTTCCTTAGTATATACAAATAGGGCTATTCCTTATGAATATTATAAAAGTATTCATCGCCAAAACTTTTTTGTGTCCTTTGTTTAATATATTATGAAAATGTTCACCATCAAAACTGTACATACTCTTTTGAGTTCCTTGACTTTTTCTTTTGAGAGTATGATGTTTCCTTTCAGAATTATTGTGGCATTAACTTCTGGATCATGGGAAACAAAAGAAAAACAGATCATGAGAAGGCTGGAGCCAGCAAAGGAATAAACACCAGACTGAGGTGGGGAGATGCCCTCAGTAACACTGCAGAGTTGTGGGAAGGGAAGAAAGCCCACTTTACCCCCCTTGAGAGAGAAAGAACATTTCCACACAGCAGTGGCCTTTAAGAAAACCCCCTCCCTCAGCATTGGAAAGGATTTTTTTTTATTATTTCTTTATTGGGGAATTAGGAGAGGATCTTATTAGAGCAGCTGCCATATTTGTCTGCCTCACAGAGAAGTACACTATTGGGCCACTGTTCACTGGGCAACTGGTTCCCCTCTCAGTATGGCCCCTTCTGTCCTGTTATATTCATCCCTGAGGACAGAAGAATTTTCTTCTTCTGGATCCAGAAAATCTCCTGGGAAGATGGAGGCCAGCATGTGCATAAGGCTTTCAAATCAGAGCAGAAGAGGTTGTTGGGAATCAGCCCTGGGCTGTAGCCTAAAAAGTTAGCATCTTGATCATCTTGGAGGGCTAAGCAGCACTTTTAGCAGAGGGGACTTGAAATGAGCTCTTGGCTGGTAAGATAGCTCACCTGGACAGTGTGCTGCTTTTCCATGGACACAGCCCAAGTTCAAGCCTGGTTCCCACTGTTCTGAAGGAACCCATGGTGCTATAGTGTCCTTCTATCTTTCTGTTTCTTTCTTTAATTAGATCACTGTTTAGTTCTAGCTTATGGTGGTGCTCCAGGGGTACTAGAGCCTTAGGTCTGAAGGTCTTCTCATAACCATTATGCTAGATGCTACTTCCCTGACCCTTGTCTCTCTCTTTTTATCTGAAAAAGTTGGCTTGAAGCACTGAAGTTCCAGTCATGACCTCCCTCCTACCTCCCTCCCACCCCCACCCCCCAAAAAAAAGTGCTTTTAAATTAAAAATATTTGAGAAGTTTAGAAGGAGGTTAGTTCTTTGAAGGCTGATCCCTGCTGGGGAGATAGTATAATAGCAAAAGACTCTCACATTTGAGGTGCTCAGGTCCCAGGTTCAATCACCAGTGACCTTATAAGGCAGTACTATGCTCTTTTTCTCTTTCAGCTCTTTCTCATTAAAATAAAGATATATATCCCCAATCCACTGAATGGAGAAAACAATGAGTGGGAGTGAGAGCACTGTAACCCACTCACTGGAGAATGTGCATCACAAACTTGGAACTGGCCCACCCACTGCCCCCCCCAAGACAGCTCCAACTCCAGTCCAGGACAGGGTGCTCCTGTGAAATGTTCACTCCCCACAGAACCCCAGAACTTTTACTTCAGCTCTTCCATTCTAACGTGAGTCTCCTCCAACAGGCAAATTTGAATGGATGTCTGATTTGGACCTGCCTGGGGAAGCAGTCATCACTGGCTACTGACATTGCAGAACTGTATTAAGGGGTAGGTCTGAACCCCAGATTCTACCTATTGTCTGGCTGACTGTGGTTGGTCTAAAACAATTGCAAAGCTTATAGGTTGAAGGATTAGTGTTTTTCCTAGCTCAGGCACACATGTGCCTCTGGGAAGGGCTGGGATAGGGTCAGGGTGGCATGGCTTGAGACCACAGTGTTTGGTTTGCAGCTTTCTCCCCCTTTTTGTTGCCCTTATTTTTAATTATTGTTGTTGTTAAATAGGACAGAGAGAAATGGAGAGGGGAGGGGAAGACAGAGGGGGAGAGAAAGATAGACACCTGCAGACCTGCTTCACAGCTTATGAAGCGACTCCCCTGCAGGTGGGGAGCTTGGGGCTCGAACCGGGATCCTTACGCCTGTCCTTGGGCTCTGCGCTGAGTGCGCTTAACCCATTGCGCTACCGCCCGACTCCCGGATTTGCAGGTTTGACTGCAGTCCTGGACAGTCATGAGTCATAAGTACAAACCTTTCTCTCTGGAACCTTCCAGCCTGGTATGGCATTTCATCAGAGACTTAGTCTCTTCAAGTATTTTCAAGGATAGGAAATAGGCTATTCCACTTCTGGAGCCAGACTCTGAACACACCCTACATCTAGGACAAACAGGTCCGGGGTAGACACCAAGGCACCTCCATGCTACCTGCTCTGCTCAGGAGGCAGTGGGGCCCTTCTCCATGCCTTGCTCCCTTCTCCAATGAGACCAGCTATGTGAGACACTTGGGAGAATCTCTCAGCAATACTCTACCCCCAATAGCAGGCACTACAGGGGACTTTTCCGGAGATTCCAAGGAATTTATTAGTTAAATTAATAATTTGAACTCTAAGAAATGGTCTTCTGGAGGGTATATCAAGTAAAGCCGGGGAGATGGGATGATGGCCATGCAAAAAAAAAGCTTTCATGCCTGAGGTTCTGAGTTCCCAGGTTCAATCCCTAGCAGAGCTGAGTAGTGCTCTACTCTTTCTCTTTTTTTCTCTCATTAAAAGTAAAATTAAATGCTTTTTAATTATTTCTATTTATTTGTTGGATAGAGAAAGGCAGAAATTGAGAGGGAAAGGGGTGCTAGAGAAGGAGGACCTGCAATGTAACATTGCTTCACCATTTGCAAAGCTTTTCCTCTGCAGGTGGGGGCCAGGGGCTTGAATGTGGGTCCTTGTATATTTTTTTCTTTATGGGGGGGGGCTAATGGTCTATAGTCAACAGTAAAATACAGTAGTTTGTACATGAGTAATATTTCTCAGTTTTCCACATAACAATTCAACCCCTTCTAGTTCCTCCTCTGCCACCATGTTCCAGGGTCCTTGCATATAGCAGCATGTATGCTCAACCAGCTGTGCCACCACTAGCCCCTAATATATATGTTCATTCTCACAATAGTCATTGTGAGAAAAGTATAGGGTGTGAGAAATGTAGAGGGAACATAATTATGTGAGCCAGGCTTAGGTTCAAATCTCAGCTCTTTCACTTTCATTTGAAAACCAGATACTGAATTCTCACTACATGCCTGGTCCTATTTTTAAGAGCTGGACATAAAATGGTGACGAAGACAGATGGGCCTGCTCTCTATATGACAGTTCTAATGAATTTTGGTCTTCTGGGGGCTCTTCCTAGCTGTTATGACCTTGGCTGGGTCAATTGGTCTGTGTTTTGGCAAAGTGTTCAGACTGTTAAACGAAAATAATGCATGTTAAGCCAGAAACACATAGGAGGTCTCCTGTAAATAGAACTTCCTGCTATTTACTGGGACTCATAGTGGAGTCCTAATAAATAATTATTGAATGATAGCATCTTGGAATGCCTTGTGGGAATCTTTAAGGACACCTGCTAAGGGCCCAAGGCTCCTCTGCAGCAAACAGTACCCCTGGGGCTAAGACTCAGGACCCCAGAGACCACCATGCTTTACCCTCCTGGTGCCTGGGAGAGATCTGCTGTGGTGGGTTCCTATTAAGCTGGGAAAGCAGAGGACACAGGAGGCGTTCAGGAAAATAAAGTCAAGTTCATTTCTCTTAAGAGGTTTGAAATCGTTTAGACAATGGAATCCAGAATTTATCTGTAGAAATTTCTGGTTTTAAACATCAAACATATATTTGTCTCTATTTTGGCTGACTGGTTACTTAGTAAGAGGACATGCAAACTGGCCGCCCTATGGCCACTTCCCCTCTAATGGGGTCACTGGCATGGCAACAGACACGAAGGTTCCAGACTCTGTACAAACAGGCTATCTTGCTATTTCCCAGAACACTCTTCAGGCCATGTAAGGCCACCACCACCTTGCTGGACAAGGTCGAGCAGTAGGGCCCTGGGTAGTACCTTCACTGTCATCACAAGTCTCCACTGCATCCTGCTTCCAGGTTCTGCTCGTCACAAGTGGAGCACAGCTAGCAGACACCAGCAGCTGCACTAACTTTTTTTCATATACTTTTCTGGTGGAAGCTGAGGAAGAACATGGAGAACAGATTAAATTGTGTTTTTTAAAAAATTAAGTATCATATTATATTTTTTGAAAGCTTAATATTTCACTTTATATATAATGACACTTTAGTAACTTTAGATAAGGGGCCAACCTATTCTTTTCTTTTATTTATTTACTGGGTAGAGACAGAGAGAAATTAAGAGGGAAGAGGGGAGAGAGAAGAAGAGAGAAAGAAACACACCTACAACACTGCTTCACTGCCTGCAAAACTTCCCCCTTGCAGGTGGGAACCCAGAGCTTGAACTTGGGTATTTGAGCATGGTAACATGTTTGCTCAACCAAGTGCACCTCCACCTGGCCCCTCATTTTATGTTTAATGAGAAACAGAGAGAGAGAGAGGGACTAGAGCACAGCTCTGCTCTGACACATGTAGCACCAGGGATCAAAATCAGAACCTCAGGCATGCAAGTCCAGTGCTCTACCAGTAAAGCTATTTCCAGGCCACCAGATTAAATTGTTGTCTGTGTATATGATCTTACTGGCTTCAGGGAATTTCACATTTCTGGTCCTTAGTCATGTACCTTACTGAAGTTAATTATGGTTTTTAAAATTAGGTGGGGGGGGGGGGAGGGTATGAGACTGGCTTACTCAGTAGAATGCACATGTTATCATCCATACTCAAGAACCTGATTTCAAGGCCTGGGAAGCCACAGTAGAGTGCTTACAGGGGCGTCACTAAATTTTTTTAAAGTTACATTCTCTTTTTTTTAGTTTATTTTTTAACATTTGTTTATTATTGGATAGAGACAGCCAGAAATTGAGAGGAGAGGGAAAGATAGGAAGAAGGACAGAGACACACAAAGTCCTGCTTTATCACTCACAAAGCTTTCCCTCCTGCAGGTGGGGACTGGGGGCTTGAACCCAGGTCCTTGCTCATTGTAACACATGCACTCAACCAGGTACACCACCATCTGGACCATAAATTTTAAAATATAAAATAAATTAGATTAAGTGAACTATGTAGCTATTCAGCTAACTCCTTCCCTTGCAAAGTCTCTGTGGATGAGTCCGTCATTGGAGACATCAGAGAGTAAGATGGATTGGGGCAGGGGAAGCACCTGCCATACATGGTGGGAGCATCATGGCACTTAGGAAGCTTCATGGATGGTGGAGAGGTGCTGTGGTGTCTCTATCTCTCTCGTCTCAATGAAATTGGCCTGGGAATGGTGGTATTGTGTCTGAGTGAGGTTCTCTCATTTAAAAAATAGGGTGATCAAGAGCTAGCACACTTGGTAGAGTGTGCACCTTAACAAGCTCAAGAGCCTGGGTTAATGTCCCAGTACCACATGGGAGTACCAAACCTGATAGGCACTGTGGTGTCTGCCTCCACTTTTCTCTCTGTCTGTCTCTGTCTCTTCTTCTCTGTCTTGAACTTAAACAGGAAAATGAGAGGCAGGGTGGTAGTGCACCCAACTGAGTACAGACATTACTGTGCACAAAGCCCTGGGTTCAAGCCTCAGTCCCAATCTGTGTCATGAGTGGTGAAGCAGTTCTTCAGGTATCTTTCTCTCCCCCTCTCTGGATCCCCTCTCAATTTTTCTCTGACCTCTCAAAAGGAAGAAAAGAAGGAAGGAACGATATAGACCATGGGGCCAGGTGCACCCGGTAGAGCACATATGTTACCATATACAAGGACTCAGGTTCAAGTTCTCAGTCCCCACTTGTAAGAGGGAGGCTTTATAAGCTACCGAACAGTGCTTAGATGTTTCTCTGTCCTCTGTCTATCTCTTCCGCTCTTTATCTTTTTCTCTATCAGAAATTTTAAAATAAATTGTTTTAAAAAATAGAAATAGTCCTAGGAGTCGGGCAGTAGCACAGCGGGTTAAGTGCAGGTGGCCAAAGTGCAGGGACCGGAATAAGGATCCCAGTTCGAGCCCCCAGCTAGCTCCCCACCTGCAGGGGAGTCACTTCACAAGTGGTGAAGCAGGTCTTCAGGTGTCTTTCTTTTTTTTTAAACTTCCTTTTTTTTAAATTTAATATTTATTTATTTCCTTTGTTGCCCTTGTTGTAGTTATTGGTGTCGTTGTTGTTGGATAGGACAGAGAAAAATGGAGGGGGGAAAGACAGAGAAGGGGAGAGAAAGATAGACACCTGCAGACCTGCTTCACCGCCTGTGAAGCGACTCCCCTTTAGGTGGGGAGCTGGGGGCTCAAACCAAAGGATCCTTACACAGGTCCTTGCGCTTAGAGCCACGTGCGCTTAACCCGCTGCGCTACCGCCTGACTCCAGAACAACAATAACTACAACAATAAAAAACAAGGGCAGCAAAAGTGAACAAATAAATAAATATTAAAAAATAGAAATAGGGTAGTCAGGCGGTAGCCCAGTGGGTTAAGCGCATGTGGTGCGAAGCACAAAAACCAGCATAAGGATCCTGATTCAAGCCCCAACTCCCCACCTGTAGGGGAGTCGCTTCACAGGCAGTGAAGCAGGTCGCTGGTGTCTATCTTTCTCTCCCCCTCTCTGTCTTCCCCTTCTCTCTCCATTTCTCTCTCTTATCTAACGATGACAACATCAACAACAACAACAATAACTACAACAGCAATAAAAAACAAGGGCAACAAAAGGGAAAATTAAAAAAAAAAGAAAAGAAACTCCATGTAGACAGGGTTAACATAGGTGCACAGGGTGACAAAATCAAGTCACTGGTCTTTCCATGATGAAAAATATAATAATAATCATTTGTCTCTGGCACCACACTTGCTAATCCATGAAAAAGACCTGGCTGCATTTCTCACCTCTTCCCTCATTAAGCCTTTCTGTTTTTTCTTTTTCTTATTTATACTTTTATGGCTTTCATTACATGTACCCCATCTACTGTAAACATCTGTAAGCCCATGGAAGCAGTTTGTCTGAAGTAGATAACTGGCCTATAGTCTTTGCTCTATACATACGTAGTATGGGGCCCGGTGAAAAGCCAAGTCTATCGAGTTCATACTGCAGTTCTGAGTCACTCAAACATTTTACATCCACCATGGTGAGAGAAGCCTGGACGCTGTTCTGATAGTGGAACCTTTGAAGTAGTAAAACAGTAAGTGTGTTATAAGGCATGACCACTCTGAGTCAATGTTTATGACCCAGTCTTGCCAGACCTGGAGGCACACAGGCAATGAAGCAAAAATCACTGTTTTCTGTTCTTTTCTACCATCAACCTCCTCCCTGCTTAGTCTTTTCAATACAAAGCTTCTGATGATGTGTCACTTTCCCTGTGTCCTTGGGGTTCATTTATTTCTAACTTTCTGTTCCAACTAATATGAGAAAATCTTCTGCACAAAATGAGCAAATGAGTAGACATTTCCATTACTGCTCAGGAACTCTGAGTAAGGCTCGGGCTCTGAAAAGATAAGAAATTAATTAAATGTGAAAGAGCTGAGAGTGATCTTTTTTTCTCTCTGCTTTTCTTCTAAGCACACCAGAGAGTGAGACACATCCGGTTACTGCAAGTGGCTGTGCTTTCCACACATGTAAGTTCTCTCTGGAGCTATCAAGACGGTTGTTTTTAATTAACTGCCAAAAGACTTGGTAATTGCTGAATTGGCATTTGGGGGAAAAAATAAGCTATTCATTCTCTATCCTTCTCACATCAATTCCTATAGATTAACACCCGTCTTGACATGGTGTTCCAAACCTGTAATCTCAGGTTCAATCTGCTGTCTCTCTGTGCTCCCTTTCTCCCCTCCCAAACTAGCCTGTCCATCTACTTGACTAAATCCCAAAGTAGACAGGCCCATTTGTCAAACTTTGTACCAGAGATTTTTATTTTGGGAGTTTATTCATTGTGCTTGTTTCCTATCATGTGTCCAGATTTTTTAATAAAGCAGAGAGAACAAAAGCAGGACAATTACTACAGGAAGATCCAGACCCATTTTAAGTAATGATTTTGCCTTTATTGGTGATCAGTCACTGTCCAATTAGAAAGAACATTGCATACAAGTTTTTTTAAAAAGTGAATTGTCATGTATAGGAGGGCTGAATAGACTTATATTCTGTCACACAGGTGTTTAATAAATCTAAGCCCTCCCCCCAGATTTTTTTTCCCCTGGTTAAGAAGGGACTTCCATGCATGATTTCACTGCTTCTGGGCCACTTTTTCAATCAGCTAGACAGACAGAGTAAAGGAGAGACACCACAGCACCTGAGCTTCCTCAAGTGCCATAGGATATCCCATGTGGTGCTGGGACTTAAATCTGAGCTATGTGCACATGGCAGGGTACACACTCCACACATGAGTCATCTCTGGTCCATAGATTACCTTCTTTTCCACCCATTTGGGAAGCTGAATAAACACTTCTAGGCCACTAGTAAACAACCTAACATTAGGAAGTATAGGGCAATTCACTTCAGCACTCTTCTTATACTGTTTTTTTTTCTCCTAGAAGTTAGCTTAGGCAGATCCTGTGACATTTGTTCCTAGAACAGCTGTCTGTTGCTTCACCACCTTCCCAAAAATAACCTCCAAAAGAGCCCTCATCAATTTCAAGTGACACTAGACAATTGCCTAGAGGGAACACACATATGGAAGACGAATATCCAAATGGAGCCCAATGGCATGATTAATGTACTTACCCTTTGCATGGTTGTCTACAGTCTATGCATTTGGGTTAGTTACTAAAGCAGGAAGAGTTTCACCCTGGGGTGTCCACCAGCAACCAACCCCTTTTGCCTGCAAGATATTATGCTAATCACAATACTGACATGTGTGACATCAGTATCCCCCATAGCAACAGACTGGTGTGAAAGGCAGATGAGTCATTTAACCTAAATTCAGAGAGAAGGAAGGACTAGTCCACTCCATAGGCAGACTGCTATAAAATATCAAGAGATGCAGAGGCGGTATCAGTATATACAGGACACAAATATACCCAATTGCCACCACATCAGATGCTGCCAAGTGACAGAGAGATAAAAGAGAAATCAAACAACCTCAAATGCCCAGGCCATCATCAAAAGAACCGCAGGAGTAAATGGGTATTATGACCTTCCACTCCAGGGAAAATGAGGAAGTGGAAGAGACCCATCTTCACTTGTTCAGGAATTGCTCGCTTAACTAAGAATTGGAGTACAGTAACACTGAAAATTTGTAATGGTGTTTGACCTTCTCAAAGCATTTTCTGTTCATCTCATGTCACTCTGCATAATCCTGCAAGCTAGCCTGGAGAGATAGTATCACCTACATGGCCAAAGGCTAGGTTTTGCTGGTGTTGCTGTTTTATTTAGTTTAAGAGGGAGAAACTGCTAGAAAGAGTGCCAATTTTATACAAACAAGTAAGCATGGCAAAAATGCAGCTTTGGGAAAACATAATGCCTTCATTAAGTGCCAGGAATGGGAGCAAGTCATCTGGGAGAGGCTGAGGGGGCAGTAGAGGTCACTTCCTGGACTCAGATTCCTGGTTGTGTGCTCTATCAAATGGATAATGCCATTTTGGATTAATTTCTAGCTTCACCTGGTTCTGCCCCAGTCCCCACCTTCAACACTGCAGTAGAGGTGCAGTGGCTCCTACCTCACACATAGACTGGTACAAAGATTCCGTCAGCTAGAATGCATACAAAGTGTTTAGCACACAGTAGGCCCTTTATCCACATTTCTTGTTACTTCAATTATGCCCAAAACCTAGCCTTGGAAAGCTTCCACAGCCATTCTCTTCCTCCCTTGCCCAAGGGCTCTTATAATTTCAGTCCTCCCCTGATTCTGCGGGAAATGAACCTTTTGGGGAGGTGGGATGGGTGTGTGGTGTGATCGCAGGCTGTGTGTCTGGGGCTGCAACTCCTCGACTTCTGAATAGAGCATCAGTTTCCAAACAGGCAAAGCAAACACTTGCCAACATCCAAACACTAGATTCCCCCCACAAAGACTTGGAAAATTGACACATTTGTTTCCATCAAAGCAAATAAATGATAGGCTTGGCTTATTAGGATGCACAAGTGTTTTGTTTATGTTTCGCAGAATTGCTTTCAACAAACATAGCAGCCAGCAGGTGGAATGGCTTCCATTTGAGCAGTCTTGGACTGAAATAGACATTTCTGCAATATTTTCCTGGTTAATTTTTTGGAGTTTAAAATAAACTAGGTGACAAAGAAGGGTGACAAAGAAGACAAAGAAGGGCATCGAATGGTTTCAGCCAACATCTATGGACCAACTTCCCTGTCAGGGACAAACTAGTCTGTTGAAGTTGTTCTCTGGAAGATTCTTTTTTGTTGTCTCTCCAAATCCAATCTTTTATTTTTTATTTTTCCCCTTATTGGGGGATTAACGTTTTACATTCGACAGTAAATACAATAGTTTGTACATGCAAAACATTTCTCAGCTTTCCACATAACAATACAACTAGGTCCTTTGTCATCCTTTTCCTCTCTGGAAGATTCAACCAGCAGACCCATGGTGTCCTCTCTCTCTCTCTCTCTCTCTCTCTCTCTCTCTCTCTCTCTCTCCCTTCCTCAATATTATTCTGTTTAAGGATTGCTCTACTCCACGGGGGGGGGGGGGGTGTCAGGCGGTAGCACAGTGGGTTAAGCACACATAGTGTCAAGCACAAGGACTGGCGTAATGATCCCGGTTCGAGCCCCAGCTCCCCACCTGCGGGGGAGTCGCTTCACAGGCGGTGAAGCAGATCTGCAGGCATCTTTCTCTCTCCCTCTCTGTCTTCCCCTCCTCTCTCCATTTCTCTCTGTCCTATCCAACAACAATAACAATAACAACAACAAAAAAAGCAGTAAGGGCAACAAAAGGGAAAAAAGAAAAAGAAAAGAAAAAAAAGAATTGCTCTACTCCTGAATATCCTGAAATATTTGGGTGTGTTTGTTTGCTTATAACACCAATTTCCTTTGGATTTATCTGTAAAGTCCTAGTCTTATGTTTGATCCTGTTGTTCCCTCCATGGTTGCAAAGATATTTTGCTCCACTTCTTGAGGGAAGCAAGTTTTAATTCCCAATTGACTAGGTATTCATCATGATAAGGTATCTAAACCCTGAGAGCTTCCTTCTTTCATTAAAATGTAGATCCAGTTTCGGTTCCATTACCACCCCATGCAGTTATTAAATGAAAATAACGGAAATAGTGAAAGCCAGCTGTCACTTCAGTCTCAGGTTTGACGGGGCACAATTTCCTCTGCCCCAGTTTAATCTGCTGGTTATTTACTAACCCCATCCTTTGGAAGAATGCACAATTTAAATGTAAATGCAATTTACATAGGGGAGCAGATAGTAGATTTGCAGATTCAATTGCCAATAACCATTTGCAAAGGGGGGAATCAGCGAAAGCAAAGATGAGCAGCTGTCAGGCTGAAGTCAGCATCACTTGCCGTTCTCAGACATCTTTGCTCCTGAAACCACCTGCCTCTGAGCCCCAGCTCTGCAAGCAAGACAAAGTGGAAGACATATTCCCAGATTTTTTTTTCTTTTTCCCAGAGCACTGTTCAGCTCTGGTTTAAAGTGGTGCAGGGAATTGAACCTGGGACTTTGGGGCCTTAGGCATGGAAGTTTTTTATATAACTACCATGCTTTCTCTCTCACTGCTTCCTAGATATTTCAATCTGCATTTAGAAGGGAATTTTGGCTTCATTGAGCTGATTTAGATGGCATTATTATTTTTAATTTTAATAGTTTTATTAGATAGGACAGATAGAAATTGAGGGAAGAAGAAGGTAGAGAGGGAGAGAGAAAGGGAGACACTTGCATACCTGATTCATGACTCATAAAGCACCCCCCACCCCCATAGGTGGGGATCAGAGGATCAAACCCAGGTCTTTGAAGCATAATAATGTGTGTACTTAACCAGGTGTGCCACTGCCTAGTCCCTGGTATCATTATTGAAATGATAAACTGGACAATTTTTTTCAACAGGTATTTATTTGATCATCCCCTATAGAAAAAGGGTAACTAAAGTTAATATCACACTCAATTTATAATGGAAAGCAAAAAGTTTTCATTTTTATTTTAAAAGTTCTATGGGCCAGTGGGGGAAGGGAGGGAGTAAGTCTCTCAAATTATTTCCCACGGAGACTGGGCAACAGAGGTCAATTACTCTGTCACTGTAACAGTAGTCCAGAGAAGGCTTGATTCAGATGTAGGCCAGTGCAGGGAAGAGCAGTAGAGGAAAGCATGTGACTGGGGAATGAATTCCTTGTTGGACCAGCCAGGTCAGGATATCTGATTGGTAGCTCCCTCTTGACTTCACTCACATAGATAGCACCTCATCTAAATTTTTAAAAAATTTTTATATTTATTTTATCCCTTTTGTTGTCCTTGTTTTATTGTTGTGGTTATTATTGATGTCATTGTTGTTGGATAGGACAGAGAGAAATGGAGAGAGGAGGGGAAGACAGAGAGGGGAAGAGAAAGATACACACCTGCAGACCTGCTTCACTGACTGTGGAGTGACTCCCCTGCGGGTGGGGAACTGGGACCTCAAACCAGGAACCTTACACCGGTCCTTGCGCTTTGCACCACCTGTGCTTAACCTGTTGCGCTACCGCCTGACTCCCAGCACCTCGTCTAAATGTTGATCAGTCAGGAGCCCACCCAAATTAGGAGCTATCAGGAGTTTGGTTTATAGCCATGAGACTTAAAACATGATTCTGGACTTGTCTTCTCCACCCTTGATGATCCACAGCCCTGGGAGAGGACAACAGTGCAGACAGCCCATAACTCTCTTCCATTTGGCTTTGAGATTAATTAACATCATTTAGAGCAATTTTGCCATCCTAATTAATCTTGCTTAGGCTAATATTAAAATTAACTAATATTCTCAGAGTCCATGACAGCTGGGAAGGGGAGGGTACAGCAGGGAGAAGCCTAGACCACATTAACATTCCACTTGGCATATCTGCAGAGGCCAGGGCTGGAGCTGGCTCTGGGAGAAGCAGACCCTAGGGGGTTCAGTTACTGAGCACCTACTGTGCACTGAGCACCCCACTAAGACAGTGATATGGCAGCAAAACCAGTGTCTATTCTCCAGGAGCTCCTGCTTAATGGGGGCAAGCAACGGAGTAGTAAATGGATCATTACACTGGAAGTAGGAAGGGCTCTGGCAGGCATGAGTGAGGTTAATGGAGAAGGGGGAAAAAAGCACATTGACTTGAAGGGGAGGGAGAAAGCCACTCAATTGCCATTTATAAAGACAATAGCAGATATGCTTTTAATAAAAAGAGCCCATACAGCTTCTTCTTTCTGTCACCCATATGAGTAAATTCTCCTTATGTGAAGTTGTAGTCTTCCTTAGTGCCTTCTAGACTCTGATGCTTTAGCCCCAAAATTCCCATCTAGCTGCCTGTGGAGGTTTGAGGGCACAGAGTAGCCCCTTTCTGGAGCAGAAGACAATGCCACCCCCCACACCCCCACCTACTCAACATACCAGACTCCTGGGAAAAGCAACTCTAGAAAAAGCTTCTCAGTGCAACACAAAGCTAAGAAGTTTCCCAGCTGGAGAGACAGCACAATGGTTATGCAAAAAAGACTTTCATGTCTGAAGCTCTGAGGTCCCAGGTTCAATCCCCTGCACCACCATAACCCAGTGCTAAGCAGTACCCTGGTAAAACAAAAACAAAACAAAGTGACTAAGTTACCAATGATCTTGCTTGCTGTGCTGCTTCTTAAAACCAAAATAGGCCTTAGGGGCTGACAGGTGGCTCACCCCACAGAGCACACCAAGTACCATACTCAAGGACCCAGGTTTGAACCCAGGGCAACTGCATGGGAGGACCAGCAGGGAGCAAGCTGCCCCAGTGGTGGAGCAGTGCTGTAATGTCTCTTCTCTTTCTGTCTCTCATTCTTTATATTGAGAGAAGGAAATATGTCCACCAAAAGTGGTGGAGTTTTGTAGGCACTAAGCCTCAGCAAAAGCCTGGTTGCAAAGAAAAAGGGGGTGATTACTTCTGTTAAGAAGATACTTCTGTTAAGAAGAGAAACCAGCACCCCATCAGCTGGGGTCCTAATTGGGGAGTCCTGAGATTCCCAAACAGACATGATGGGCTTAGACCTCAAATAAACCCCTCTCTCCATTGTTACAGGTCATCTCTATCAGGAACAACAAAAAAGACCCCTTTGTGGGCCCCCCCATAGGACCTTGCCCTCAACTTGGATCAACAAGGGTAGACAATGTTTCATCCTCTGAAGGGAGGCTGGACAACATACTCTATGCTACATCTGAGGAAGATGGGTCAATATTGGGGCAGCTTGGAATGTTCCTACTCATGACCACAGAATGTGAGCTCAGATCTACAGGGATGCAGAAGTCACATAGGCTCCTAAGCTGAATATGGGCCCCAGACCAAATCAAATCAATGGAGTTTACAGTCAACAATATTTATACCCCTTCTCTAAACTAGGAGCTACTCTCTTCCCTGATCCAGCTTTCTGTTCCTTTCCCTCTCAATTTCTGTCTCTATCTAATAAATAAAAATAATTTTAAAAAATTTTAAAGAAGATAAACCAAACCACAGCATAAGAGACGATGCAGTGGATAAAGTGTTGAACTCTCAAGAATGAGGTCCTGAGTTTGATTCCTAGCATTGCATATGCCACAGCAATACTCTGGTTCTCTCTCTCCCTCATTAAAATGAACACATTTTTTTAAATTGCATTAAAAATGAAAAGATAACCAAATCTTAGATGTTGACAAATTCTGACTCAGAATTTCTGGCATTCTGTCCCTACAGAATTGCTGTACAGAAACCACAGGCAAGACATTCTGGAGAATCCACAAACACTAGAAAGAAATATGGGTTTTATTCTCAAAGGGATTACACATTCTAGATGGAGAAATTAATAAAAATCTCACAAGGGAAAAATTAAGAAGTGGAAGTTCACAGTCAAATGCCAACAAAGGGGTCAGACATGTATTACAAAGGAAAAGCCACCACTGGCTAGCTCAGGGAAGGGGAACTGAGGGAGAGGGAGTTAGAGAAGCTTCATGGAGGAGGTGGAACTCTGAGTGTAGCCTAAAGAACAGGTAAGGACTGTCAAGGCAGAAAGCTAGAGAAGGGGCATTCTAAGGCAGGACACATGATGAACTTGGGATAGAAATAAGGAGACCAGCCTAGCTTCAGCCAAGGATTTGCTTTAGAGACTTGGATGGATTCTGGATACAGGTGAGCCCTGGGGTTTCCTGTTAAGGTGGAGCCTCCCCACTCCTATCTCCCAGCATCCACCAGGATCTTCCCATTCTTGGGTGCTGTGCTGTGGTAGACAAGTTTCCCTAGAGACCTCTGACTAGGGTACTTAGTGATGACAGCAGGGATATCAAGAAGAGCCTCTGAGATGGGAGTCAGGCTTTCGTGCAGTGGGTTAAGCACAGATGGTGTAAAGCGCAAGGACCGGCTTAAGGATCTTGATTCCGAGCCCCAGCTCCCCACCTGCAGGGAGTCACTTCACAGGTAGTGAAGCAGGTCTTCAAGTGTCTATCTTTCTCTCCCCCTCTCTGTCTTCCCTTTCTCCATTTCTCTCTGTCCTATCCAACAACAACAACGTCAATAGCAACAATAATAACTATAACAATAAAAAACAAGGGCAACAAAAGGAAATAAATATTTTTTTAAATCTTAAAAAAAAAAAAAAAAGGAGAACATCTTAGGTGTCCAGGCAGTGAAGAATCTGGTTGAGCACACATATAACCTTGTGAAAGTACCCAGGTTCAAGCCCCCATTTCCTACCTGTAGGTGAGACACTGTAGGGAGTGATGAAGTAGGTCTGCAAGGGTCTATCTTTCCCTCCCTATCTCCCACTACCTTCTCAATTTCTCTCTGCCCTGTTGAATGAAGTAGAAAAAAAAAAAAAAAGGAAAAGTGGCTACCTGGAGTGGTGGGTTTGTAGCACCAGTAATACCAAATAATACCAAGTCCCAGCAATAAACCTGGTAGCAATAATACATATGAGGATCTGACATTTCAGGGCAAGATGCACTACAGGATAGAACCAACAGCAGGAAGAGCAGCACAGGGGGCCTCAGCCCTGGTCTCCCCATGAAATAACAGTGACCACAGGAGGCTTGAGACCACCAGCATTTCCACCAGGAGCTCAGGACCATGGGAAGTGGAGAGGTCAGTTGTACAAGCTCAGGGCCAGGCCTAGGCTTTGCTTGTGTTCTGGACATGCCACCCATGGCCCTGTCACCCTAAGCCCTGGCTTTCACACCTACAACATGAAAGTAAAATAACAATGAAACAGTGAACTTAATGAAGTAGATTTGTAATGATGCAAAGCTAAACAATGTCCACTGAAGTGCCACCTCAGTGGTGTTACTGGGGGTGATGCGTTCATCCTGAAGTTATTGATGCAGCTTGAGTGCTTAAAACACTTTTTAGTAGATGCCTGCAGTGCAGCCCATTACCGTGCAGTGGCTCTAAGGTCCCATCCCAAGTCTTGGTGGGGAAAGGACACAGCTGTGAAGAGACATGTCCCTGTCTCACCGAGCTTCCCCTGTGAACTCATGGATCTGGTTCTCATACAAAAACCTGTTGAAGTTCTACTCTAGGGAGAGAGAGAGAGAGAGAGAGAGAGAGAGGACACTTATGGTAATGAGCTTACCTCACAGTGAGACACTTGTTCAGCAGAAGGAATAACTTGCTGAGGGAGCACCAGAATCTAATAAGAGCCTAGTCAAACCCAGATGGAAAAGGCCTGGAGAGATATTCATTCCTGTCCTTAAAAGCCAGAAGAGTTGGCTTTTTTTTTTTTTTAACAGTGTTAAAGCATTGAATTCTCATAAGGTCCTGAGTTCAGTCTCATCATTGCCTGTGCCAAAGTGATGCTCTGGTTCTCTTTCCCTCTCTCCCCCTCTTTTTCTCAAATAAGTAAACTGTAAACAAGACAAACAAAGGAATAAGAGGTAAATTATTAGGCCTTCAATAAAAAGCTGAACTAGCAAGGGTTTGAACACAACCACAAGAAAACAAAAATCAAAACAGGAGCTGGGCGGTAGCGCAGTGGGTTAAGCACAGGTGGTGCAAAGCGCAAGGACTGGTGTAAGGATCCCAGTTTGAGCCCCTGAATCCCCACCAGCAGGGGAGTCGCTTCACAAGCGGTGAAGCAGGTTTGCAGGTATCTATCTTTCTCTCCCCCTCTCTGTCTTCCCCTCCTCTCTCCATTTCTCTCTGTCCTATCCAACAACGACATCAGTAACAACAACAATAATAACTACAACAAAGGCAACAAAAGGGAATAAATAAACAAAAAAAAATCAAAACAGAAGCAAAAGATAACTAAGCAGGAGGTAGAGTGGAGCACAGAAGCCTGAGGGAGGCAGAGGCCCAGGCCTGTCTGTGCTCTAGCTGCACCTGAGGAGGATTTGGGGGCCAACCCAAAAATCTAGTTGATTCTGCACTTATCAAAGGAGAACAAAGGGCTGTTGCAAAGATTCTGTTCCCAGTACCAAGATGAAGTATAGAGGTCTCCAGGGTGTGCAAAGCAAGAGGGTGAATGTGAAAGCCAGGCTGGAAGACTGGCAAAGGCCAGTCAGCAAAGGATCTGGGAAAAGGTGCTCTCAGACTTCATTCTGAGGACAGTGGAAGCCACTGGAAGCTTTCTGGTATTTGTTTGTTTCCATAATTATTTTTATAACTTTGATTTTTAGTAGAGGAAGAAAGGCAGGGATAGAGAATAAAGGAGACCACAGCAATGAAACTTCCTTCAATGCAGTGAGGGCTAGGCTTAAACCTGGGTCATACACATGGCAAAGTAGTGCATGATCCAAGAGAGCTATTTCACCAGTCCCTCCATAACTTTAATGCCCAATTTATTTTGAACAAGCGGAAGTAAATTATAAGCAAGTGAAAGGAACTGATAACAAAACCCACGCATATCATTTACTCTGCTTCAACAGCTGTCAACATTTTGCTCATCACTAAAGGATTTCTGAGCAAGGGAGTGACAAGGGAGTGAAAGGCATCTTTCTCACGTTTGAGAAAGATGCCTTTAGCTATGAAGGGGATGCCAGCAACGGTGGTACTGGATTGAGCACAGTGATACCACTAGATTGCAGCAAACCACTCACTCATTCCTGCATGCAATAAGTCTTTCCTGAGTCCTGCCATGTGCCTGGCACTGCTCTGTGCTATGGACATGAAGGCAAATGAAGCAGACGGGATTCCTCCCCTCCTAGTGAGGGTATCCTGGGAGAAGAAAGCAGGCAAACAAGAAAATGAAGCAAATAAGAACATCTCAATGTGAAGAGACAAATTGATATGATGAAGAACTTGGAAGGGCTGGAAGAGGTGGGCTTGTGTTTCTAGAACAGCCAAGAATGTCAGAGTGGCTGGAGCAGTGGGAACAAGGGCCCAGAGGCATGAGATGAGAGAGGCCAGGCCAGAAGAAACAGTGGCTTGGACTCAGGTGGAGAAAGAGAGGAGATCTGAGGAGACTCAGAAAGGACAACTACCACAATATGGTGAAGGACTGAATTCAGGGCAGAGAGTTGATAGTGTTGGAGATGACTGGCTGGAACTGGCTGAGTTCTGGCTGGACTATCCAGGCAGGCTAAGGTGCCCATTGCTGAGACAGGGCAGAAAGGTCATGGGCAAAACCTAGCCCCTGGGCGGCTCCCATGGAGCTTCTGACCCAGATAGTGAGTGTCCTGGGGTGATTCCAGGGGATCACCGCCAGCATCCCTTATACCTCCAAAGCTGGCACAGTACCCCACCTCCACTTCCAACTACACAGAGAACATGAACTGACACTTTTGGGTCTGATTTAACTTATTCAGGCAGTGCAGAAGACAGAGACAAGCTCAGCATTGAAAGGGAGAATGGGAGCACCAAGTTCTATCTGGGGAATATGGCAGCTGTGACTATGGTGATGTTTTTATCATGATAATGGGGGGCGGGGGGGGGGGAAGAAGGGCTCTGGAACCTCACCAGTATCTCTAACCATTTAGGGCCTTGCTTGCCTCTGAACCCTCTTGTCTCAGGTGTCTGCAAATGCTGAGATTGAAAGGATTTTGTTGGAGGCCTGGCTAGAGAAAACCTGAAATTAAAACACTGTGATACACCCTTGTCCTGTGATTGTGCAGGTTGATAGAAGGGGCATAAAAGGTGGGATGTGACAATTGCTGAAGGGTAGGGGTAGGGAGAAACCCTAAAAAGCAATCTAGACAGGAGACCTGAGTGGCTAGGGAAGGTTTCTGCTTCTAGAAAGGGTCCTCCTCTCTCCTTTACCTGCTTGTTAGCTACATTCTGTCCTTGCTGCACTGGCCCAAGAAGGGCATTTTTTTTAACTGTCTGTTTTTTTTTTCCCTTAGGGAAGTAGGGGACAGGCATTTGGGGTAACTGTCTGAGAATGCATCCTGGATAGCAAGAGGCTGCTGCTCTTACACTTGTCCCCCCATCATCTGTCACCCAGTGAGGGTGCTGGCAGCCAGGCTTGGGCTGCCTAATGAAGACAGAGAGATGGTTCCGGCTGTGCCCAGGTGCTGCATTCCCATTAGCGGAGGTGACATTCCGAAATGTTGCTCATTACCAAGCAGACACTGGATGGCACTGGGACACATATTGATAGCAAGCAGGGCCAGCCAGCATCTGCTTCAGGTCCCACTGCCCCCAGAGAACCTGGGTGGGAACTGGCAGGCAGCAAACCAAGGCATCTCACTTTGGGGAAGGAAATGAATTCTTGTCATTTCTGACAGCCAAGGGCTCAGTCTCTTTGCCTGCAGCTTGCAAACCTCGGGTCCTTTGCTTCAGGCTCACCTCACCTTGTCCTTCTGTGAGGACTAATGGTATATGAGGGAAGAGGGGTAGGGGACACTGCTCCTTAAAATTAGTTCAATGTTTCATTCTACCGTGCCACTTCCTCCCTGGCCACCATTAGGTGCCCTCCCCTAACTCCCATACCAGCTTAAGATCTGGAAGGGTCATATATCTGTCTTTCTCCTGCTGTTATATTCTTTCATTGCCACTAGGGTTATTGTTGGGGCTTGGTGCCTGCACACCGAATTCACAACCACTGTTTTTTCTTTTTTTTCTTTTTGTAGGATAGAGAGAAATTGAGAGGGTATGGGGTGTGTATGGGAGATGGTGCTGTGGATAAAGTGTTGGACTCTCAATCATTAGGTCTCAAGTTCAATATACAGAAACACATGTACCAAAGCGATGCTCTGGTTCTCTTCCTCTCTCTCATTAATACATAAAACCTGGGGGCCGGGCAGTGCAGCTGGGTTAATGCACATGGAACAAAGCTCAAGGACTGGCATAAGGATCCCGGTTAGAGCCCTTGGCTTCCCACCGGCGCGGGGGGGGGGGGGGGGGGGGGGTCACTTCACTAGCGGTGAAGCAGGTCTGCAGGTGTCTTTCCCCTTCTCTGTCTTCCCTTCTTCTCTTGATTTCTCTTTGTCCTATCCAACAGCAATACAACAATAACAAGAGCAACAAAATACATAAAATCTTAAAAGAGAGAGAGAGAGAGATTTTTAGAATAAAAAAAAGGAGGGTGGAGAGATAGGGAAAAGAGACACCTGCAGCACATAGTAACATGTGCTCTCAACCGGGTGTGCCAGCACTCGGCCGCCGGAACTGGCCATCTCTGCTTGTGTCATTCCCAATTACAGCTATGGAAGGGCGCCTATGAAGATGGACTTCCATACTGGGGGAGGTGGGGGGCGGTGGAGGTTGAGAGACAACCAGAGCCCAGTGTTCTCCTTACTGGGGAACAGGCCAGATCCGCTTGGGCTGGCAAGTGAAGGCCAGCCAGGAAAGCAGCTCAGGCTGGAGGCGAGGCGCAAGGTGGCTACAGGCAGAGCCAGACTGCCAACGCCCCAGTGGCACCCACTCGGTGGGTCCCCTTCCCTAGGCCCCAGCGCTTTGCGCGTGCGCACTGGTCTTGGAGCCAGCCGCCCTCACTGCGCCGCAGGGTGCCCCCGCCCCCGCCCCGCTCGCTTTTGAAGCCCGCGGCAGACGGAGCTCGACTTAAAAATAACTATTTTGACAGTTCAGATGTAAATATGTGAGCGACGCGTGGGGTTGTTTTTCCTTCTCACTCCTCCTCGCCCCTCGCTCCTTGCCCCAGCCCCGCTCTGCCGGGCTGAGACGATGGCACAGCGCCGCCTGCAGGCTGCTCCGCCCAGTGCGGCAGCTGGAAAGGGCTCGAGGGCGCCTCCCGGAGCTACCCTGCAGGAGTCTGGATGGCTCGCACCCACACCCCTGCGTTTAGGGGCGCGCACATCGCCGCGGGATTTCCCCAGAAAGGGGGAGCCAGCAGGGAAGCAGGGAGCTAATTTAACCCTCTGAAAGGTCCAGACTCCTCTCCTTTATTATTTGTTTCTTTAGCACTAGACTTATCATTGGGGCCCAGTGCACAACGAACCACCGCTCGTGGTGGCCATCTTTCTTTTTTGCATAGAAACAGAGAAATTAAGGGGAGAAGACAAAAATTGAGGAGACTGAATTGTCTAGGTTGCCCTGCTTAGTGAAGAGAATTAAGGCCAGGACCTTGGTGTGCTCTCCAAGGGCGGGCAGGGAGGTGGGGAGCATGCAGAAATTCTGCAAGTAAGGAAACCAAGTCATATATCTGTCTGGCTGCTACCAGGCATCTCAGCTGGGGAATGCAGTTGTCACCTCACCAGCCAAGGTGACTTTCTTTGCCCCATACACCCAGGCACTGCACTAGGAACACAACAGAGTGTCATACAATGTTCTGGATCTACTGGTTGTCTCTTTGGAAGAAAGACCAGAGGACAAGGCTATTGGAGAGAGAAAGAAAGGGAAAGGGGGAGAGGGGAAGGAAGAGGTTTGAAGAGTGACCGAGCTGAAGACTGTATACTGTGACCAACAAAATAGTTTACTTGGACAGTGAGGCTTAACTCCAGGTAATAGTGGTGACTCAGACATGAAAAGTCTTTTGCATAACCACTAGGCTATGTCCCCACTCCTACTCCCTTTCTTTTGTTTAAGAATTTGTTTTATTGTTTGTTAATGAGAGAGAGGAAGAAGAAGGGGGAAAGGGAAGGGGGAGGAGAAAACCAGAACAAGACTTTGTTATAGGTAGGAATTAAACGCAGGATTCCATACTTAAGACTCCAAAGCTTCATACACTGCCACCTCTCTGGCTGTCTGTCCCTTCCCCTTTCTTTACCCCTTCCCACCACCAGGTGCCCTCCTCCCCACTGGGGTTCTCATGTCCTCCCCCTCCCCCTCATAACCACTCCAGGAGGGAATCTGATCTAGTTATTCAGAGGTGCCATCAGGCTCAACCTGACGCTGTTGACTGGCTACGGAAGAAGGGCAAACGCTAGAAGAAGAAGAGGTGCCATGGGGCTAATGCCTGAGAATCATCCAGTGCCCTCCTCCTTTCTGGCTCCCAAGACCTAGGGGTTCAAAGCCTAAAGCAAAAGTGAAGGAGCATTAAGGAGACCTGTGAGACTCAGAGAGGAAAGCCTTTCTCCTAGGAGCAATGCGTCCAGTGAGACTGAAGAGGCTCAGTGCACCTGCTGGTGAGTTCACCATACAAGAGCTGTAGGCGGCTGTCTGCAGATGCTGCAGAGAGGAGACAGGTCTGTGGGACTTGCGCTCTTGACCTTCTCCCCTGCCCATCCTTCCAAACTCAGCTCAGAGTCCATTTAATCTGTGACACATTCCCTGAGAAGCTCCTCTGTCTTCACGCATGGCTTCCTCAGGCCCCTGAGGCCTCAGAGCTTGTTGCTTGTGCTCTGAGGCATCTTGTGCCCTTTAAGCCTTTGTATACTGCTTTTTATTAAACTGTGAGCTACTCCAGGGCTGGGACAATGCCAGATTTCCCTGTTTCTCCTGCATCACCTCCCATGGGGCTTCAAGGAGCAGATTTGCTACTGATCAGATGGGGGACAGGGTGCTCCCTGCAGAAGGGCCAGGCAGGCCTACCAGGTGACAGATGAAGACTGAAAGGGGTGGTCACTGAGCTTCCCTGATCCTGTTGATAGCCATTTGTGGAGTGTTTGTGGCAGGGTGCATGGTGCAGAGGCTAAGCCAGGAGGATCAACTGTACTGAACTCTGTTTTGGAGGGGGTACAGCTCCTTCATCCTGCCCCAAACTAGTCCCTGCCTTATTGGAGGATGGCTTTGTTGAGGTGAGTCCTGCATGAAGTGACTGCTTTGCCTCTTGTTTAGGTGTTTATTTGGAATCTTTGTCTTCTAATCTAAGTGAAGTTATGAAACAATTCTTTCTAAATGTAGCTTTGACAAGTGATTCACATACCATGTACTGTTTTTGTTTTCTACTAGAGCACTGTTTAACTCTGGTTATGGCGGTGTGGGGAATTGAACCTGGGACTTTGGAGCCTCAGGCATGATAGTCTTTTTGCAGGCCCATTATGCTATCTTTCCTGCTGCTCTACTAACTGCTCTTAATGCAACACTATTTTAATTTTTTTTAATTTTATTTATTATTGGATATAAATAAAGAGAAATTGAGAGGGGTAGGGGAGACAGAGAGGGAGAGAGAGATGGCTGCAGCTGTACTTACTTCATCACTCATGAAGCCTTCCCTCTGCAGGTGGAGACCAGGGGCTTGAACCCAGGTCCTTGCACATTGTAATGTGTGCACTTAACCAGATGCAGCACCTCCCAGCCCCTAAATTTTTATTTTATGTATTTATTTGTTTTCTTATTTTTGAGAAGGGAGGGGGAGATAGGGAGAGAGGCAGAGGCAACCTGCAGCCTTGCTTCACCACTTGTGAAGATTTCTCTTTGCAGGTGGGGACCAGAGGCTTAAGCCTAGGTCCTTATATACTGTAATGTGTGCTCTTAACCAGGTGTACCACCGCCTGGCCCAGACACTGTTTTGTAGTGTTGTACCTTACAAGCCTGAAAACTTCCATTTAGTCTGCCAATAGTTTTGAGAAGCCCAACGAAAGTTATTTATTCTTTATACAAAGAAAAACACGTGTGGCAGGGAAAATAGCTCAGCTGGTAGAGCTTGAGGTTCCTGGTTTGATACCTGGCACTGCATGTGCTGGAGTGGTGCTCTGGCTTCTCTTTGTGTGTCACATGTGAAACTATTTCATATATAGTATAAAAAAGTAAACTTTGAAAAAATGAATTACTGGGAATCGGGTGGTAGCGCAGCAGGTTAAGCACAAGGACTGGCGTAAGGATCCTGGTTTGAGCCCCTGGCTCCCCAGCTGTAGGGGAGTTGCTTCGAAACTGGTGAAGCAGGTCTGCAGGTTTCTCCTTCTCTCCCCCTTTTTTGTCTCCCTCTCCTCCATTTCTCTCTGTCCTATCCAACAACAGTGACATCTACAACAACAATAACTACAACAATAAAACAAGGGCAACAAAAGGGAATAAATAAATGAAAAAAACTTTAAAAAGAATGAATTACTAGTACAATGGCTAAAATATTGGGCTCTCAAGCATGAGAGTTTGATTCCCAGCATTGTTTCTTGGAATTACAAAGTTCTGGTTCTCTCGCTCATTAATAAATAAGTAGATAGGGATGGGGAGATAGCATAATGGTTATGCAAAAAGCCTTTCATGTTTGTGGCATCAAAGATCCCAGGTTCAACCTCTAGCACCATCATAAACTAGAGCTGAGCAGTGCTCCAGTAAACACACACACATACACACACACTTAGCAGTCCATGTAACCACAGTGTAGTTTTCCATCACCTTCCCCATTCCCACCTCAGTCAGGATTATCCCAGGATTTCTCTGAAGGAGAGCCCCCTTCTTTATACACAGCACAAGGAAGGTTCACAGCTCCAGGGGCTCGACGTGCCCTCCTAGGCTCCAGCCCCCACTTACCATTCAGGCTTCTGACTTTCCCCCAATCCAAACCCACCCCTGGCAGCAGAGGTTCATTTCTGTTACTGCAGTGTATCACAGAGTGAAGCAAGCATGTATGCACCCACCCTGACAACATAATTCATTTACTGCAAAGGGATACAATAAAGTCTGTTTATTATAGCAATTAACAGCAGCATTTGCCAGCATGCTTTTCAGCGGCAACCAGAGAAGTGCTTACTCCAGCTGTATAGACTCAGGAAACCAAGCCAAAACGAAGCCAATTAGCAGCTTCACAGAGAAGTCCCAGCCACCCATCCAGAAGTCAGTTTTGGTGGCTTAAATCCTGCACTACCTTTGGGTCATGGTCTTAAGGATGCCTGTGGCATCCCCCTACCACACCAGCTGCTGGGTTCAGATCTCACATGAGAGCACACAGGTGGGGACCTTAGCACCACTGACACTCATGGGTACCTTGCCACCTGGTGGGGAAAGGGAGAGGAATGGAGACAGGATAGGTGTACAAAGACAGAAAGAGCTCTAAGAAATCCCTTCATTACACCTGACCTTAAGCACATTGTCAAATTCAAGATCACAAGGCCTTGAAGAGAAACCCAGCTTTCTGGGAGGCAGGGAGGCAGAAGAGATGAGAGAAACTTAAGTTTTCATGCCCAAAGCAATGCAAGCACGTTTTGAGCATAAACACTAGACAAAGACCTGAGCCCACTTGGCCCAGGTCTCTGGGGAGGAGGATCAGAGGAAGGCAAGTACCTGCTAAGCTCCCCCAGTGATATGCAGTGTCTGGCTGCTTGTTAACTAAACCTCACTCTCCATGGCCTTTCAAAAGGCCGAAGGTTGGCATGAAGCTGCAGAACATTCTGCCAAGTCAGGGCTGGCTTTCCCAAAGACGGCAGCAGCCTGTGCCCAGCCATGTGGGAAGGTCCATCGCCAGCAATTCTTTTCTCTGCAGCAGCCAATTTGGGGACACCAGGGAGCTGTGGTCTCCTGCGAAGTATGAAACCTTGAGCCGAGGCCAGTGGGAAAACTGGAGGATCCCAAGAGCAGGGCCACTGTCAAACAGGCCCCTGGTTAAGGGTGGCCCTGTGGGTTCCCTCTCCTCCATTACACTTTCCCTTCTCAGGTGCCTCTGGGAGAAGGTGCTGCCTGGAAGGATGAGGGTGAAGCCAGCCCGGCCTCTTGGAAACAGAGAAAGTCAGTGCTTTGAGCATCATGAGCACTGGGATAAAAATAGCCACATTGCCATGGCAACAGAGGCTGGGAGCATCCTGAGGATCTCATTTGGGTCCTGCCATCTCCCCTTCCAGCCTTCCTCCTGCCTCTCCTCTCAGGTGGAGCACAGGACTGAGCTGAGGGAGGAAGGAATGGAGCTGGGCAGCCACCTACCAGAAAGCCCCAGGGACTCAGAACCCGGGAGTTGCGACCAGGACCTGAACAGCCCAGCCCTCGGCTGCCTCTTGTTCTGACCCTGCAAGGATTTAGAGAGGAGTTCATGCAGGACTGGCCTCTGCAGCCAGACACAAGGCACTGAGTCAAAGGCTGTGACCTGTGGAGGGAGGAATCATTCTGACAAGCCAGACACCCTGCTTTAGTATATAGTGACAGCATCAGGACACTTGTTTGCATGGGGAACAGGGTGACACCAGTGACAGCCATCCATGTCAGAGGTATGGAGCATTCATTCTTTGGGATTCTGGTTCTTGGTTCTCATGATGTTGACAGTCTCATCCTCTGCTGGACATAGAAGCCACCTCCATAGTGGACACCAGGCTTTTCTGACCAGCCTGCATGAAGCCCACTACATACAGCAACCTGAGATCCTCTTCTCTGCCGAAGGCCCATCTTCTGGGCTGCAAACCAAGTGTCTGTCTCTAGGTCAAGTCCCATTTGTGACAACAGGCCCTGCAGAGTGAACTTCTAGGAGGGAGGGAGAGGGGCTACATGTTGAAGCTCCAGGAAATGGCTCTCCAGTTATCAGCCCATCCCTCCAACAGCACTCACCACTGGGCTGAATGCATAGTTCCCAGAAGAGTAAACACATGGCACTTTCCCTTGTAGAAGTTGGGGTTCTAAAGCGGAGTGGGTTCATTAACTTGGAGCTGGGTTCAGGCAGCAAAGGTATGAGCTCCATAACTGAGGCAGGGGGACACCTGCAAGAGGGGTGTGTGTGTGTGTGTGTGTGTGTGTGTGTGTGTGTGCACGCACAGTGGCTGGAGCACTGGTTCCCAGGTTCAAGCCCCAGCATCACATATGCAAGAGTGATGCTTTGGTTCTTTCCCCATATGAATAGACTTTTATTTCTAAAAGACTTAAATATTAGGAAAAGAGGCAGAGTAACAAAAACTATGATGACCTGGGCAGGGCATGAAGTTGGAATCCAGACCAAAGGACTTAGTCCTCTTGGCCCTAGCTAGGTATAGGAGGAGGGGGAAGGAAGCAGAGCTGCAGAGAATGCTGGGGGTAGGCCTCAGGGGTTTTAGTGGAAGCTCAGGGGGTCATCTCACTGCTCCACTGTTTCTTAAGCCTAGCTTATCACATCTGCCCCTGCCTGTACCCATGCATCAAGCTGGTACAGAATACCTTTCTTGATTCTCTAGCCCTGAACTCCATTGAGGCTCAACTTCCCAGTACCACCAGGCCCTTGAGACACTGGTGCATGCAGAAATAGAAATATTAGCATAAAGTTACAGAGTCATCAGAACCTAAGTGTGGCTAGAATCCAGGAACATGGGTCCCAGCTCAGTGCTCTTCACCCCACAGGCAACCTCAGGCATAGTTCAGGAACTTAGATTATTGCTTTAATTAAAAAAAAAAAAAGGGAGTCGGACAGTAGTGCAGCGGGTTAAGTGCACCTGGCACGAAGTGCAAGGACCAGCATAAGGATCCTGGTTTGAGTCCCTGGCTCCCCACCTGCATGGGAGTCATTTCACAGATGGTGAAGCAGGTCTAAGGTGCCTGTCTTTCTCTCCCCCTCTCTGTCTTCCTTTCTCCATTTCTCTCTGTCCTATCCAAAAATGATGACATCATAACAACAATAATAGTACAACAACAATAAAATAAGGGCAACAAAAGGGTCTGTTCTTGACCCAGTCACCTGTTGGTCTAGAGAGAGAGAATAATGGTTATGCAAAAGGCTTTCATGCTTGAGGCTTTTAGTTCCCAGGTTCAATCCCCAACACCAACATGAACCAAAGCTGAGCAGTGCTCTGGTCTTAAGATAATAAATAAATGAGGGTCGGGTGGTAGCACATAAGATAATACATAAATGGGGGTCGGGTGGTAGCACAGCAGGTTAAGAGCACATGGCGCAAAGCACAAGGACTGGCTTAAGGATCTCGGTTTGAGCCCCTGGCTCCCCACCTGCAGGGGGGTTGCTTCACAAGCAATGAAGCAGGTCTGCAGGTGTCTTTCTCTCCCCATCTCTGTCTTTCCCATCTCTCTCGATTTCTCTCTATCCTATCCAACAACGACGACATCAATAACAACAATAACTACAACAATAAAACAAGGGTAACGAAAGGGAATAAATAAATATATAAAAAAAACAATAATGACAACAAGGATAAACAACAAGGGCAACAAAAATGACCTTCAGGAGCAGTGGATTCAGAGTGCAGGCACCAAGTCTCAGCGATAACCCTGGAGGCAAAAAAAAATTTTTTTTAAAAGAAAAAAGAAAATAAGTAAACACTCCCTGTATATTTCTATTGGCCTAAGTGCTACATTCATAAAAACGTTTCCCTGGGAGTGGAGAAGGAAGTGACATTCTTTTTTCTTCTTCTTCTTCTCCTTTTTGTTGCCCTTGTTTATCGTCGTTGTTATTGCTGTTGTTGTTGTTGGATAGGACAGAGAGAAATGGAGGGAGGAAAGGAAGACAGAGAGGGGGAGAAAAATACACCTGCAGACCTGCTTCACCACTTGTGAAGCGACTCCCCTGCAGGTGGGGAGCCGGGGCTTGAACCGGGATCTTTACATAGGTCCTTGCCCTTCGTGTCATGTGCGCTTAACCTGCTGTGCCACTGCCCAGCTCCCAGAAGTAACATTCTAATATGAATGACCTGAGACAAGAAACCCCTGAGTTCTCCTGGGTCAGAATTCCAGACAGCCTTCCATGGACATGAGCTGGCCAAGGCCTCCTGATCTTCTACAAGGATTCTGGGTCATGCATTTGGTGATGTCTATCCCCTCCTCATAATCAACTCATGCACCCCCCAAACTCAGGGTCCTCACCTGCAGGTGTGGGCTGGGTTCCAAGCCAAGCTGTCAAAGTGTGAGTCTCAGAGCAACAAAGAGAGCTAGACATTCCTATCCCCACCTCCAACACCTCCCCAGAGAGACTAGAGGAGGAAAAGAAGCTGGACTAGACATAGGACAGAGCTCCGTAGGCTGAAGTCTGACCTTTCCCTGAGAAGGACACGAGGAATAGTGGAATGGGGGTGTGTCTGCCTCCAAGCTACTCTCCCCCTACCACTGACCCTGTACACCGGGGCCACCAGCTAGGTCTCCACTCACAAAGGCCTTGACCTTGTCACCTCTCCCAAGTTCCCACTGTAGGGGATCAAGATATCCAGTGTTCCTTTGGAGCCAGGGGAGTTCTCCCCAGGGACAAAGCTCTCCCTTGAATGGGCTCCCCGCCAGCCCCCTGCAGCTGAAACCCCTGCAGAGCACTCTGCTCTGTTTCTGACCTTTCCTCCGGGTGATCCCTGTGGTCAGGACTTAACATCCTACACCTCCAAGTCTTTGGGATATGATTTCATCCTCTGCCACAGGAGTGACTTCTCAGAATAGCAGCCTCCCCAGTCACCCACTGCTAGGGATCTACATACAGCTCCCAGCCTCCCCATCAAAGTACCCTTGAAAGCTCCTGCCCATCTCTTTGGCTCATCCATGGCCTCTGCCATCCAAGAGGCTGACTAAATGGGGAGTGTTTCTTCTCCCTTGTGGGCAGGGCCTTCACTGCTGTCTCCTTGAGGGAAGGACTTCTACTGACAACTCTTTGGATCAAAAAGAAAGAACAGATTGCAGAAGTTTGAGGGCAAAGCAGAGGGTGGTGGGGTGCTGGGAAATTGTGCCGCACACAACGACAGTGGGGGTGAGGACAAAAGCAGTCATCTGTATCTCACAGTCAGCCTGCGTCTCCCCAGACCTCCCAGCAGCCCAGAAGTGCCCCTGGAACAGGGTAAGGGAAGGCTCCCAGGCAGGAACATGCCCTTGCTGCCCCCAGATTCTGTGCAAACCCGTTTAGACAGCCTCCTACACTGCCACTCCCAAGTGGCCAGACAGGTCATGTTATAGGAGTCCAGCCCCTCTGCTGTCCTGTTTGGGGTCTGTTCTTGACCCAGTCACCTGTCAGAAAGGCTACTGTGTCCCTGGACATGTGCTAGATGGCACTGGGGCTTGTTCCTGAGGTCTCGAAACTTTACATCAGGCTCAACCTGACGCTGTTGACTGGCTACGGAAGAAGGGCAAACGCTAGAAGAAGAAGAAGAAGTAGGAGGCGGACTTGCTAAAGGAAGACTCATCTGAAGTGTGTTGACCACTGGCATCATTGTGTGCCCGACCCTTCAGCTCAAGCACAACCACAAAGGCTCAGTGATACCATATGGGAGTAGAGAAAGGAGGTGACTCTGCATTTGCTTCCTACCTCTTGGAAATTGGCTAGGGGTGGGCAGAGACAGAGCTCAGGAAGGTCGATGGCGGTGTGCCCCATCAATCAAGAGGAAACTTCTGGAGGGACCTCTTCCCGAGTACTCCCTAAAGGCACTGCATGCAAGCATTTCCCCCACTATGGGTCTGAGAAGAGAAGAGGCAGGAGGGTGAGTTGAGGAGTCCAGGGCAGAAAGGGAGGACATGGCTTAGTCCTGGAAACAGGCCCCTCAGTGACCCTGGAAGGCAGTCCCTGAGGAAGGAAACAGGCTTCCACCTCTGCGCTGCTGCCAGAGGCCTGGTGGAAGGGTCAAGAGCCAGTTACTTTTTGAGAAGGGAGGAGGGGTGAAGGGGAGGACATAGAGCAGACACCCCCCCCCAACAGCTGAGGGTAGCTGTTGGGCCTCCCTCAGTGTCCCCACTCAGGTCCATCATCCCCCTCAGGCCTAGGTCCACCATCTCCCACAGTCTCAAATTCCCTAGAGACCCCAATCTGGCACATCTAGTTGCAAGGCCTCCCCAGGATCCCCAGACAGCAGTTCTAGCCCAAGGCAGCACATCCCTCAGGGCAGGGAAGAAGTCTTATTCCTGAGCCCCATCTCTGGAAGGCAAAATCAGTTCCCAGCTGCCCATGGGGTTGGGGACTTCTGTCCAGGAAGGACCAGAAGCCAAAGGGCAGGCAGGTTGGGTGAGAGGCCCTCAGAGTCAGGCTGAGCAGAGGGCAGAATGGAGACTCCCAGCCAGAAGGGGGCGCCCATGGGCCTGGAGAAGCCCAGGCTCTGCTCACACGGCAGTTTCCCGCTCTCTGTGAACTTCCTCCTTCTTCCTCTTCATCTTGCAGAAGCCATGGAGGCCACAGAAGCAGGCAAAGGTGAATTGGGGCATGCCCTAGGCCAGGCTGGAGGGCCACTCACTGGAGACCTGCAGGAAGACAGAGGGGGAGACAGGCAGGAGAAAGAAGCTAGCTGGGGTTACATCCTGCATCCTGGGGACTCCTGTGGGAGAATGCTAGTCAGGGGAGACCTGGGGGAGGTGGCCTGCCACCACACCACCCTACCCACCTCTTTGATATTTGTGCTTACTGGTCTCCTGGAGCCTGGGTGACCCCAGAGAAAGGAAGACAAGGACCCACTGCCACCACCATTGTTACCTTCTCACTGCACACCTACACTGGAGACAGGATCAGGCCGGCCCAGGAACTCTGGCTTATGTCCACCTACTCCTCTGAGCAACAGGCTCTTAATCTACAGGGTGGCTTCCTGACCTCTGCCTGGGCCCAGCCCCAAATGGTCAAGTTCCCATAAGGAAACCCATAGGGAAACCCATAGGGAAAAATGCACTTTTCTCAGCTGCTCAGGGTGACTTGAACCCATGCCCTCCTGAGGTAGAGAACAGACAGTGAAGCACTTGTAACTAGTTCAGTTTCACTGAGCAGCTTCACTGGGGAAGGGGCCAGGAGGCAGGTCTGTAAGAGTGACTGATGGCTTGGTTCTCCCCTGCTGCAATAACAGCCCTGTGCTGTTATTGCTGATGTGACAGGGCTGGGGAAGTAACTTCTGGGGCTGTGACAACAGTTCACTGGGAAGGGTATATGACATGCTTTGCCATGCACAAGGTCCAGGTTTGAATCCTGGCAACATGAAAGCTTTGGAGTGTGGTATGTGTCCATCTCTCTGAAGGAAAAAGCCACTGGACCAGTGAAAGCAGGCTTGTGTGAAACACTGGCTCTACACAACCCGAGAGCATCTCTTTCCCCACTTTCTTGGGTCTCTGCAGGTTCCTCAGGCTCACTTCTCTGCCCTTCATTTGCCCTAGTCTGCCTTGGCAGGAGTGAATATGCCTGCATGCCATCACAGGTTGAGGAGCTGGGCACCTGGCAGGGAGGCTGGGCCTGTATCTGGGAATCTGGTTTGAACCTCTTCTCTCTCCTGGAAGAGCACCAGGAACAGCACCCCCAGCTGTGGAGGATGGTGAGGACTCTGAAAGAGGGTCTAGACTAAAACAGCTGGAGGCCATCCCTGCCTATGCCCTCTCCAACCGCTCATTCTCCTGAGCTCCACTGCTGGGCACAGCTGCCCAGTGGTTCCACTGAGGGGACCCCCACATGGCCCAGGTGGTGGCTCTCTGGATGGCTCCATGAGGCTGGCTGATCCTACACCTTCCACCAAACATGCAGAGCAGAGGCCCAGCTGTCAGGTATAGTGCCCACAGAGGAGCTGGGTAGCAGGATTCTCCCCTCTTGCACCACCCTCCAGGTGTCTGGTTAATGACTATAATTAATAGATGCACTGCATTCACAGTGGCCAGCTGGGTAGGCAGGAGGCCTGAGTCAGCACAGGGAAACAGACTGGTTATTCAATCATCCACTTTCCAACCGTCCACACACCCACTCTCCTGAAGTATAAATAGAGAGCAGGGAGCACGTTCCAGGATATATATAGACAAAGATGAGACACATCTACTATATTTCTAGATCTGTCTGCTGCAGGAGCTATCTCTGGATCTCTCCCATGACAAACCTAGAGAGAGATGAGGATCTAAACTGGGGCTGAGGTGGCCCGGACTCTACTCTGGGCTCTGACTCTACTCTGGGCTCTGACGCCAGCACACTGTGTCACCCTGCACCACTAACTGCACCTCTCTGAGCTACCATCATTTGATATAGCTGTTCTAGGAGGTTGATCAAGGGTTGCTATTTAGACCTCACACCTAAGGGGTTGGGAGGGAGTCCTAACTTGATAGGGAAGGAGGGAAGAGCAGGTAGGTGTCCAGAGGAAAGCAGACTTTCTCTGCTGGGATGTAAGTAAAGGGCACCATCAACTAAGTTGGTCAAAGGAAGAAATAATTATCTGCAAATACAAACAGGCTGAAGTGGGGAAGGAAGTCATCAGTAAAACACGCTGGCTCTGAACCCCACTCCCACCTGCACCCCAGGGTCTCTGGTGCCATCTTCCCTCCAGTCTCTGTCTTTCTTTCAAACAGCAAAGATGCCCACACCCAGTGTCTTTGGGAGACAGCCAGTTGTTTTGCTCACTAAAGAAAGTTTGGGGCAGGGAACAAAGTCCTGCACAGCAAAGGTCCCTAAGAACTGGAGGAGGGGCAGGGGTAACTACCTCCCTGGGGCTCCTGTGTCCTATCTCTAAGGGGAGAGAGCAGAGGAAGGAGATCCAAGGAGATCTCTGCTCCAAAGCTTGCCCTTTCCTGCCACTTCTCTGCCAGGGCCAAGCAGGTACTTGTGCCAGGGACACAAAACAATAATTTGGAAGCTGAGAGCACCCCTAGACCATCCTGCTGGAGTTCCTCCCATTCTCAGAATCCTTCAGCTGCACAATCAGGGCCAGATCTCTTCTGCTCCACCCCCCAGCAGGGGTCTGACTCCCCTGCCTCCCACACACACACATGCTTGGCAGAGTGCTCACAAGTGAACATTCTTGTTATGTCTACTTGAGCAGAAAGGGATCTGGGGGTCCAAGTGGACTGAGTATGCAAGTTTCAAGGGAGCCAGTGGGCCAGCCCCGGGTGGGGGAAGGCATTGCCCACCCACTTGCTCCCTCCCATCCTCAGGCTTTCCCCTCCTTCCAACTCCTCAGTGACCCAGGAATGGAACAGCCAGAAATGCAAAACAGGAAGGAGTGGAGGTAGATGCTGGGCCAAGTCCTGCTACCCCACAGTTGGCTGCCTCAAAGCAAACCGCAAGCTGCTGGCTCTGCTCCTCTCCCCACCCTCTTCTCTGCACAGCCCATCTTGGGTCAGAGATGGCCTAGAGTTCAGGAGCAGAGACCATCCTCTGCCTTGACCAGCTCTGTGGGAGCCACACAGCAGAGCTGCCGACTCACAGAGCATCACCCCAGCTCACGTCCACGCTAACCACTTCCCACACCCCCCATGATCCCCCCTCTGCCCCACACATCCTGGGTCCTCCACCTGAATACGTGGAAAGACCGAGCAAGAAGGGGGACAGGAAGGCTAGAAAGAAACTAAGAGCTGGAGAAAGCCTCCAGGCTTGTAGACCCCAAACTCCTAGATGTTCCCAAGTTTGGCAAAGTTCTCCATTCAAAGCAGGGGACACACCAGGAATGCTCTCACAAGAAAACACCCCTCTCACTCCCAAAGAAGTAAGAGTGGCTTCCAGCCAGGGACTCCCACCCCCATAGTGGCCCAGGTAAAGGGCAATAGAAGTGACCCAGTGAGGAGGGGCATAAGCAACAAAGCTCAGCATCCCTTCCCCATGTCCCCATCCCCCGCCTCAGTAATTAAAATATGAATTCACCTTCCCTCACCGAGCCATTCAGCATCACGGGGAAGCAGCTGCGGCTTAGGAGACCGGATTTGGGGGATTAGCTTGGGCGGTGGAGCAGACACACCAGGAAGGAGAATTCAAAGGAAGGGGGTGCACTGAGTTTTCTCTCCCCATCTCCGCCCTCTCCCTCCCATGTCCTCCCAGCCACTCTCCCCACCCCCCAGTTTACCAGCTCTAGGTTTCTGGGAAGTGTAGTCTTCCAGGCGAGGCTGACAAACAGGCAGGCAGGGGGTGGGCGGGGGCACAGACTACACATCCCAGGACTTCTTCCCACCATTGGCAGATGCAGAACTGGGCACAGGCCTCCAGTCTGGGAGAAACCCAAGGTTGTCCCTGGAGATTAACTCTTTCGGGGTGAGCTGGAGACACAGCCCCAGTTTTTATTCGCTGAGCACCCCAGGATCAGAGGCCAAGGTCCACTCTGCCCTGATGGATATGCTTAAACCAGCTTGCATCTTTGCTCACCTATGGGGGAAGAGGGAGATGCCCCCCCTGTACCCCACAGCTTTCAAGACTACAAGGGCTGTTAAGAATTTACAGGTGGTTCAGATCCCAGCCCTTAGTGGCCACAGGGAGCTGGGTGTATTTCTGAGCCTTTCCTCGTGCCTCAGATTCCCCCAAAGTCAAAATGCTCTAGCAGCATTCTTTCCATAAAGCTGTTTCTGGGATTAAGTAAGATAGTACCAGGGCCAGTGAGACAGCTAATCAGGTAGGGTGGTTGCATTGGTATTGAGGGAAAGGATGTAGATGGAGGGTACCACCCAGAAAAATGGGAGTGGTAACAGGTGTGGCTTAGAAAGATGGAGGGCGGGAGTCGGGCTGTAGCGCACCGGGTTAAGCGCAGGTGGCACAAAGCACAAGGACCAGCATAAGGATCCCGGTTCGAACCCCGGCTCCCCACCTGCAGGGGAGTCGCTTCACAGGCGGTGAAGCAGGTCTGCAGGTGTCTATCTTTCTCTCCCCCTTTCTGTCTTCCCCTCCTCTCTCCGTTTCTCTCTGTCCTATCCAACAACGACGACGACAACAACAATAATAACTACAACAATAAAACAACAAGGGCAACAAAAGGGAATACATAAATAAAATAAAATATTTTAAAAAAAAAGAAAGGTGGAGGGGTTTGGGTGTTAAAAGCTAGATCTGTGGGAGTTGGGAGGTAGCACAGCAGGTTAAGCACACAGAGCAAAAGGACAGGTATAAGGCTCTCCATTTCTCTCTGTCCTAACAATGATGACATCAATAACAACAATAATAATTACAACAACAATGAAAATCAATAACAAGGGCAACAAAATGGAAAATAAATAAATAAGTTAAAAAGAAGCTAGATCTGTGAGCTTCTTGCTCTCTTTTCCTGTTCAGATCATGAAAGTAGTAACTCCATCTCTCTCCCTTGACCCCCTCTCTCTCTCCCTCCCTCCCTCCCTCTTCTCTCTCTCTCATGTTCTAACGTGAATATTCTCAATTTTTCTGAATAAAATTTTAAATTCCTGAAAATCATGCTCTCTCCTCAAGTTTTTGAGATAATGTGTGACAAACTTTTTAAATGCTGGGGAAGCAAACATCAGCCCCTCCTTTCCCCCGCAACACTGGAACAGTAGTAGTAATGTGCCTTCTGTTTCTTCTCTGCCTCTCAGTGGCCCATCTGAGCCAGACACAGGGCTGGGAGGGAGGAGAGCACGTTTCCTCTACTGCACCAGCCAGACTGCTGCCTTATTCCATCTGCTGGAGTCTCCCAGGAGGGCTGGGATGGAGGCAGGCAGATTGGGGTGGGGTTGGTGGGGGTAGAGGGACAGGCATGGGATGTCAGGGGAGAGAGAACAGGAAGAGCAGGTGCCACTCAGACCTGAGAAGCAGCAGCTAAGCACCTGGATGGGGTGGCAGGCCAAGAGCTGGGGGTCTTGGTGGGTGGCTGCCTTCCTACCTTCACTCTGATGGACCTCCTTACTCCCCGCCCCCTCCCCAATGCTAGCCCGGGCTGCCCCAAATCAGCCACAGAGAAGTCCAAGGTCTTCATGACACAGAAGATGTCAGATGTGCTGGAGGCACAGCGCAAAGGCCCAGCAGGAAGGAGCCCACTCTGAGACTTCAGCGCACCCCAAATATCTCATTCTCCTGGCCTCTGCCCAGAGAGGGAAAATGACTTGGCCAAGCTCTTGAGGGCCATCCCCAAATGGGGGCTACTAGAACCCCTGCATGACCCACCCTGGAGAAGATCAGCTCCCCTTCTGGTGCCCCCTGGTCCTGGGGGAGGCGCAAGCCCCTCACTGTAGCCCATGGCTTTTCGCCCTACATGAGTTCAGAGCAGCAATCACATAGGAATGAAAAGCCATAGGCCACAGCAGAGCAGAGGGGTCCAGCGGTGGAATCTCTAAAGGATGTGGGGAGCTGGGGGGAATGGGGGTCTGGGGAATTCTTCCTCCCTCCCTTCCCTTTACCTCACCCTCCCACAAGCTTTCCCTTGAGGCAATGGACCCCCCAGGTTACACTCAGTCCCACCCCCCACCACCTGCACAGGGGCCCCCAGAGGCTTGAAAGCCCTCCCAGTAATGAGTTTCCCATTGTAGCTTTCAAAGACCCCCAGACAAAGAGGCTCACTCCGGGGTTCTGAGAGGTGGCTTCCTGACCATAAAGGACCTCCTCCAATTCCCTTAATGAGCTGCTAGCCCCCTACCCAGGGGGCTTGGTGACCCCTCCCCAGAGAAGAGAAGCAGGCTGGGCCTTTTCAGTGCACTTCAGCTTATAAACTCCTTATAAACTTAACTCTTTCTCTTCCAGCCACAAGAAAGGATCTGGCTAAAGGAGAGAGCCTGCCTTTCCTGAAAGGGGTGAACAAATTTCTTGTGCAACCAAAAGGTTGGGGGTGGTCCACTCATTCCAACTGTCCCCATTCTAGCATGGCTTACAGGGAACTGGAGGCTGTCTTCAGATAGTCAGAGGCAGCAAAAAAAAGGGTCTGAGCTTGAGTTCCCCACCAGCTGAGAGCACTGGACTGAGAGTACCACTCACCCACTCTGTAGTGAGGCTTGAGAGGTATACTTCCCTCAGTGGTTACCCAGGCATCTCCAGAACTAGGGTGAGTGGAGGGAAGTGGGTCTCAATAGCCTGCCAAAAAGGACTCCAAGCACAAGACACATTCCCTCTTCCCACACATCCAGGGAAGGCCAGGGATTCAGACCCACTAACCTGGCTGGCCTTGAAGTCTTTCAGGGCCCTCCATCCAGCAAGTTGGTGCCAGGCCTTAGGCCCAGATCAAGGCTCTGCCACAACACCACACACTACACACATACCAGGTCCTAAACCTGGACCTCCTCCCACTGAAATTTGGGTCACCAGCTGCAAACCCAGAAACCTTCCTCCCCTTTCTCTCTTTGAGCCCCCAGACCTGTAGAAAACCATGAGCAGAATTTGGGTCTCCTCCCAAAGAACACAGGGATTGGGGGCTGGGGTCCAAGCAGCTGCCTCTCTGCCCTCTCAGTCTCCCTCCCAAGTCCCTCAGGCCATTTCCTGCCAGCAAGGTGGAGGGCTCTTCCCACTCACCCCCCAGACGCTCCTGCTGTAGCCAGGTCTGAGCCCAAGTCTACTTGACTCTGGGTGAAGACCTGAGTGCCCCGCCCCCAGCCCGGGGGTAGGGGGTGGGGGGGCAGGTATTCCTTCCCCCTGACTCAGCCTAGTAACAAAAGTCTCATTGAGCCTTGGGCTGTCTGGTCGGTGAAGCACAAACCTCTTGTATCTACTCGCTTTTGATCTTGCTGGGTCGGAAGCTGCCACATTACTCATGTCCCCTGCTGAGCTATTGGGGTGGAGGGGTGGTGGTGGGCCCCTTCTTCCCTACAACCCCCTTCAACTTTCTTAGGGTTTGGTTTTTGGCAGGAGACTTGAGGCGGATCCCCTCTCCTGAGGCTCCTCTCCTGTGGGGAACCCCCTCCCATCTCCAAAACCCTGGCTCCACTCTCCCCTCCCCCCCTCTCCCCACTTTCTCTGCCCTGACCTTGCCTGTCATTCATTTCTGAGATTGTCACCCCAGCTCAAGTCTGGCTTTGCTTACCACCCCCTCGTGACTCATCCTGGTCCGCCCACCCAAGGCCCAAGTGAGTGCCAGAAAGGACCAATCTCTCCCCAAGGTGAGGGACACAAAGGCAGGTGTGTGTGTGTGTGTGTGTGTGTGTGTGTGTGTGTGTGTGTGTGTGTCCAGCTGCTCTCAGTGGCCTGAGCAGACCTCCCTGGAATGTGAGGGGAGGGTGGTGGACTCACCTCCCCCTGCTCCCTTCAAGCCTGACTTCCCCTGAATGGACGGAAGCTCAGTGAGGACCCTCAAACCATCCCTATCTTTTTTTTTTGTGGCCACTCCCACCCAACCTTCCATAGCTGGGGGTGGGAGGAGGGGTATAAGAGGGGGGCAGGCTGCTCAGGAACTGTATATAAAGGTCAGTGTCCCCCAGGGTTGGCCACTCCAGGGGGAGAAATAGTGCCTTCCCACTGGGGTCTGAACTCTCCCCAGAAATATGCAGATGCTGGGAATTCCTTTGACAGCGACTCCAGAGTGGCCTGCCTGCCCCCAAGGCTCATGCCTCCACTCCCTGGTTTTCACCCTCCCTGGCCCTCAGGTACCCCCTCCCATTCAACTGATCCCAGGACACTTGTGACAGAGGCCCCATTCTTCCCCTGTAGGCTCACATTGTCCCTCATGACTCCACACATTCTTGAGCCTCTAATGAGAAGCTGAGAAGCCACCTGCCTGTTGGGCTCTGTTGTCTGAATAGCCTAGGCCCCGCCTGGAGCAGAAGCAGGGTTGGGAGCAGAAGCAGGGTTGGGAGGCAGGGGGCATCCAGAGGGATGGTGAGGGACAAAACAGAGAAGACAGAACAGAGAGGAAAGGCGGTGACAGCAAATAGAAACAAGAGAAATCAGAGGAGAAAAGAGAAAACAGGGAAAAGCTAACACTCAAGTGAGTGAAGACCCTGTGTCTTACACTGGACTAGGCACCTGTTAATCACAATTATTCAATAACATAACCACTTATTATCCCCCTTCAGTAAGGAGAAAACAGAGGCTTATAGAAGTGGGATAGGCATTTTGCTCTTAGGAGAAAGCTGGGGGGAAAAGGAGAGAGCCCAAAAGAGCCCTGACTAGGAGGAGAATGGGAGTCTGAGATGCAGAATGCACAGAGGAAGAAGAGGCAGGGTGAGATGGGAGAGTGTGGGAGGCAGCTAGAAGCCAGAATCCACTAAGGGAGCCAGGAGCACCCCCCCCACCCCCCACCCCCACGCAGGTCTGTTTGTGCTACAGCTACAGCACAGACATTCTCAGGTAGGTACTGGGCTCAGCCTGAGAAAGAACTGAGGGAGAAAAGGAAGCCAGTGATACTGCCGTCAGATATGAACAAAGCACATGAGCAAAGCACAGGAGTCACAACCACTCCACACACACACTGGCAGACTCATAGCAGGTGCCTATTAAATGGGATGCCGATGCTTAGAAAGACGTCAGATCAAACCTAAGTTCCCAACAACTGCATGAGCCTACAGTGGAGCTGACTTCTCTGCTCAGCACTGTTCACAGGTGCATGTACCATTTGGGGGAGCTAGGGCCCCAGCTGGCCTCTTTGCCTAGGTGGTAGGCAGCTGGGACACTGGGAAGATATTGAATAGGTGGCATTTGCTCTCATACAAACTCTGGTCTGCAGGGGTCTAAACTAGAGGCAGGCCTATTATTCTAAGGATGCTGACTGAGTAGCAAAGGTATGTATCATATGGATGGAAGGACAAATGAAGAGACAGGTGGATGGATGGGTCCATGAGTAATGAATGAGGTTTGGAAATAAGGGCAAGAGAGCTACTAGGTTGTCCCATACACCAGCCTGTATACCATATGTGTATGTGCTGGGAACATGTGTTGGAAGATCCCTCATGTCTCTACTCTTGGGAGGATGATCTCTAAAGGTCTCTGCAGGTGAGGGTGGGGAACAACTGCTTGCATCAGGCTCCAGCCCCAAGGGGTGGAAAAGCTCCAGAGGTAGCACAGGGATTTGATTCTGCTGTCTCCACCTCAATGTTTGAGGGCTCTAGATGGAATTGGGATGGGTCTGTGGGTACAGTCCCTGGTCCAGCACAGACCCCAGAGGAGACTCACTCTAGAAGAACTGGGCAAACTCCCCTACACTGTGCTGCAGACCTGAACCAGACAATTTGTGAACTTGTTACCAAGAATGGAGTGACTCCATCCATCCATCCATCCATCCATCCACATACCTATGCCAACATCCTTTATTTTGAGGTCAATGGGCAGTCAGATCCTCAGTGTTCCTTTGTCCTAGCTCCACCACAGCACAATCAGCTTGGGTTCCTCTGTCAACTGCCTGGGACCCAGCCCCATTTCGGGTGCTACTTCATTAACAAGAGCAGAGAGGTCAAGCATGAATTTTCTTCTTCCCAGGAGGTTTCTCGAGCTGTCTCAGGAAGGAGCCTCAGTTCTGAGCCTTCCCAGACAAACAGGGGGGCTTCCAGCCTGGCAGGATCTTGGGGGCTCTCAGGAAAGAGAGACAAGGAGAGACGTGCTTGAGCACCTCAGGCAGTCAGGACACAGAGAGATCAAAGGCGGATGCTGGAGGAAGCCCTACAACCTTGGATTTCCAGTACCTGTATCAGATCTCTACTGAGCTTCAGGGTTGGACAGAGGGAGGGAGAAGCAGAATCCAGCTTTCCCCAAATAGAACCCTCCAGTTTTGCCTCTCAGGGCAGTTAAGCTGTCAAAGGAAAAGGCAATAAGGGGGTCAATAGCAAGCCCACAAGCATTTCAACCCAGCAAGTCACAAGCAGCATCAGAATGTTTTAACCTTCTACACAGGGGTTATCTTTACCTACATACAAGGCTCTGGACACAGACAATGGCACAGGCACTATTCTGGGCACCTGAAGAAGCCTCCAATGGGCACAACCACCCAGCAGATAGTTGTGTGGGAAGGCAGGTGCTGGGCTAGGGAGATAGCATAATAGTTATGCAAAAAGATTTTTGTATTTGAGGCTCAAAAGTCTCAGGTTCAACTCCCAACACCACTATAAGCCAGAGCTGAGCAGTGCTCTGGGAAACAAAACAATCATGGTGTAATTGTGACAGCGTCTAAAGAGAGCAATGCTGCCGCCAGACCTAACCCCCCCCCCCACACACACACACCAAGGGGCTGTCACACTGCCTCATTCCAGTTTAACTGAGCTCAGTTCTCCCTGTGTGAGCTCTACCCTCCTCATGCCTTGAGGAGAGCAGCCCAGGCTGTGTGTGTGTGTGTGTGTCTTTCTCTTTCTCCTAACTGTAACAGGTCTCCCGTGTAGTGATAGGCAGCAGAAAGACAAGACACTAAAACTGTGCCCAGCCTGAGCCTTATCTATGTCCTCCTGGAGGGTGTGAACAGTTTTCAAGCCACCAAAACTGCCCTGGAGGACTAACTACAGGCCAGTGTCTTCCCCACCCTTACCTATTAAAAATTTTCTGAAGCAGGGATTTCTATATCAGCTTCAAAAGAGGGGGAACTTCCCCACACACAAACCCCAAAGTTAACCCATCTCAAGATTTAAGTTGAACCATGCTCTTCACCCCTAGGTGAAGGTTCACTGACAACAAGCAGGAAGGAGCTGAAGCCTCTGGGAAGACAGTTTGTAAAAAGGGTTGAGAGAGGAGGCTGGCAAGAGTGCTACCTGCGGGAGGCGGCAGATTGTAACTCAGGAAAGGAGGGCTCTCCCCGCCGCCCCTCACTCCAGCCCAAACAGGGGCTGGCGTCTCCCTGCTCCCCCATACCCCCCAGCCACGAACCCTTTCTTAAGAAATGCTGCCGGTAGCCTCCTCCCCACCCACCCTCGCAGGTCTCAGCTCCAGCCCCAGGGCCGAGAGGTGTGGTGCTTTGCCCCAGGAAATGGATTCTTCCAGCCTCCCGAGCTGAGGTCCCCAGAGAACCCTGACTCTGGGGAACCAAGCGACTCTCCGTTTCCCTTCTTGACGCCAAGCAAATGCACAGGTGTCACACAACCCGAATGCCGGGGCGGGACGGCAGGGGCAGGCGCCCAAGGTGTTCCCCTAGCCAAGAGAGCGAGGTTGGGGAGTCGGGGTCTGGCTCACTCATTCACACCCCCTGGAATCCCACCAGCTGCAGAAACCTTTAAAAGGAACAAAGGCATTGAGGGGCGGGGTCGGGGGCGCCCCTGCGGCTACCAGTGCCAAGGTGGACCCAGCCTGCAGCATTCAGGTGAGTGCGCTCCAGGCCCTCTACCCCGCGTCGCCCTGGTTCCCACTCCCCCGCGCCCCCGCGAAGAAGCGAGTCCTCCCCCCTACCCCTCGCCGAAGACTCCCAGCCTCGCGGCACTTTCTGCCTGTTTGTGTTCAGTACTCACAGTTCGGGTGTTAAACCAGCTCCTCTCTTGCACTCACTTCCTTTGTCTCTCTCTTCCCCTCTCCGATCTCTCTCTCTCTCTCTCTCTCTCTTTCCTCGTCGGATTCTCTGCTGTTTCTTCCAGCGGAGACCAATAAATTATTCTTCTCAATGTGCCCGCACGGGGCGCGTACTCGGTCGCGGCACCAATGGACACGCAAATCTTCGGGTCCCCTTTCCTCCGCTGGGGGCTGCAGGAGTTCATGGGGGCGCCTCCCTAGCGCAGTGCATATTTGCATGAAGGCAGGAAACCGCAGGCGACGCGCTCAACTTCAGGGACCGCCAGTCGGCAGCCTCGCTCTCTCTGTCCCCCACACCCCCCAGCACAGCCCTGAGAGCCACCGCCTGAACCCCGCGCCCTCCGTGGGCTCCGATCTGGGGGCCGCGTAGACGCGTCCACACCTCCCGCGGAGCCAGCCCGGAGTGCGCCCCCTGCAGCCGGGGCAGACACCCCCGCCCGGCCTCTGCGCAAACCGCGGGCTCAGCGCTCCGGAAGCTGAGGACCGCGGATCCGCACCTGCCCGCACGCCCAGCTCCGCGCCGCCCCGCTCGCCCCGCCGATCCCACACGCGCGCGCCCAGCGCCCGCACACATCGCGCAGACACTCCCGCGCGCGCCCGCGCTCTCGGGTTGTAACAAAGGAAGCGGGGCCAGCGCCACCGTACTTTTCTCTCTCTTCGCCTCTCCCGGGCGCCCCCACCCCGGCCCGGCCAGCCCCCCACGCCCTCTCCGACGGCGGCGGGCAGCTTTCGGGAGCAGCGAGTCCCAGCAGCAACTTCGCGCCCAGCTAGCAGGAGACAAAAGCTGCGGCGCCCTAGCTGCGCGACCAAGGTGTGCTCGGCGCTTGCGGGGTGAGCGCGCCCCGAGCCCGCGGGCCGCGAGGGGGAGCCCCCAGGCCGCGCCGGGATTCGAGGACGCTCGAGCGGCTCGCCGCTCATTGGGCTGCGGCCCAGGACGCCGTCGCGGCGCGGGGCTGGAAGCTGGCCCCGCTCTTTGCATTCACCGCACAGCGCCTCCTTTTGCCGCGTGGGGGCCGGGGCTCCAGACGCCTCGGTCACAGCCGCCCTGCCCCGCCTCCCAGCCCGCCCCGCCCCAACCCCCTTCCGGGTTCTGGCGGGTTGGTGGGCTGGTGGATTGGGGACCCGGAGACAGAGAAGCCAGAGATCTGGGGGGGAGGGCGAGGTCTGAGAGGTCCGCCCCCCTTCACTCTCCCAAAATGAGAAAGGGGGACGGGGTGTGTGCAGGTAGAGTGGGCCACGTCAGTCAGAGAGCTCCTCGTGAGGGATCATTGCCCCGGCACAGCGGCGGTGACAAAGAGGAGCTGGCACCAAGGTGCTCCGCGCTCTCCTCTCCAGGCCAGGCTCGCATTTCCTAGCCTCCCGGGGCCGCCAGGAAGACAGCGCTCTACCTGCAGGCAAAGGAAGCGCGTGGGATTCAAAGCCGCTCCCAGAAGGAGCAGCTAGCAGACAAGCTATGTGCAGGACCACCCCGGGGCGCGCCGCGGGCTGGGCAGCAGCAATACAAAGGGAAGAGATTCTGTTGAGATCAACACGGGGTGGGGGTGGGGCGGCGAGGATCATAAAGCTGTAAGGAAGGTGTCATTCCCACTTAGAGGCAGGCTTTAAGCCCAGAGGGAGGAGTGACTCACTGAGGCCATTCATGCAACAGATGATTTAGCAGGCTCTCAGCACCAGGTTCATGCTAGGCACTGGGGGCGTGTAGGTGAACTGGAGGGCTCGGTGCCCACTTCCCTGGAGCGGACAGTCTGGTGGACAAGATGGTTACCGACTGGTGTCATATGAGCTAATCAGGAGGAGGGGGGGGGCAGTAACCAGGTCCTGTCTGCTCTGAGGAGGCCAGAGAGGGGATGAATCCTGAGTGGAAGTCTCATAGGTGAAAAGGAAGAGATGAGGATGGGATGAACAGAGTTCTGGGTGGAAGGGACTTATGGAAAGACCCTTCAGCTGCTGACAACTGGATTTAGAAGACAAGCAAAACACACTGAGCAAGACCTAGCAGGAAGGCGAAGATTCTGGCTCCTCAAGGCAGACTTCTCCAGGCCCTGATGTCCAGAAAGGAACTTGCTCATGTGCTGCTATCTCTAATGCTAGGCCAACCTCACACACCGGCTCCACTTTAATTCTTTTTTTTTTTTTTTTTTTTGCCTCCAGTGTTATTGCTGGGGCTTGGTGCCAGCACTACAAATCTATAGCTCCTAGCAGCCATTTTTTTCCATTTTATTGGCTAGGACAGAGAGGAATTAAGAGAAGAGGAAAAGATAGAGATGGAGAGAGAAAGACACCTGCAGACCTGCTTCACCACTTCCAAAGCAAACCTCCTGCAGGTGGGGAGCCAGGGGAACAAACCCAGATCCTTGTATGGGTCTTTATGCTTAGTATTATGTATGTTTAATTCTTGTCACCAACTTGCCACTGGACCAACTTTATACCTGCTAACAACATCCCCAAAATATATGCATAGATGGGGATGGCTTGTTGGGACTTAACACTTCCCAGGTGTTCCACCACTCTGTTTGGCTTATCACTCAGTGACCTGGGCCTTTGTGAGGAAATTGTCGAGGGAACTGACCCAGACTCCCTTGTGTACTTTCTGGGCACTTCTGCATTTGCTAGTTCTAGAATCTCACCACAGCCTTGTGAGTTAAGTTTATTGCCAGTCAACAGATGAGAAACTAACATTAAAGAAGAGTGAGAGAATGGTCTGCCATGGACAATTCTGTGGACAAGCCATCTGTGGCTCCTCTTATTCTACTATTGGGTATATGCAGCTTCCTGGGCTCCTGGTTGAGCTGCAGGATGGTAGGGGCTGAGTGGTCCCCTGACTCTAGGACAGCCTTCAGCACCGAGGACAGGGCCTTGTCCTCCCAGGCTGTCAGAGACTGCAGATCTGACACCTACTACAACAAGAATTCTGCAGGGTTTGGATGTACACATAATCGAAACTGGAATTACTGCTGTTATGACCATGCACAGGGCACTCTACTCAGCTTTCCAGAGCCACGGTTCCCTCATTCTCAGTGGGATTCACACGACACACCCAAGAAGGCTGCTATGAAGATGAAGTGAAATTCTTTTTTTTTAATATTTTATTTATTTACTAATGAGAAAGATAGGAGGAGAGAGAGGCATCACTGTGGTACATGTACTGCTGAGGATTGAACTCGGGACCTCATGCTTGACAGTCCATTCCTTTATCCACTGTGTCATCTCCCAGACCACAATGAAGTGAAATTCTATGTGTGAGGAAAATCTCTGGGGAAATTCATGAGGCACTGGTAGTAACTGACACTGTTGGGGAGGGGGTCTGAGTGGTGGGGGCACGAGAAGAGAGACACTCACTTTCCACAGTCCACCCTCTTACAGCTGTGACATCATGCTACACATCTGTATGGCCTCTTCAAGATGAATGTGAATGAGCTAATACAGGGAGCGACATGACAGTAGACTTGGCTTCCCCGCTTCACCCTTAGCTGAGTTGGTGGTTTGGAATCATAGCCCCCTTTAGAAAATGACTAAGGTGAAGGTGGCAAACCTGCTGAGGAAGTCTCCCCCCAGAAATTTCCTGATTCAAACCCTCTGTTGAGGGGAACTGCCTCCCAGAAGGCTCATGATCCATGGCCCAAGAAAGCTGGAGATGGCATGAGGAGGGAAGGCAATGGGTGTAGGTTCTCCTCTGTCCGTGGAGAAGTGGGCAGGACAGACAGACACCTAGACCTGCCTTTAGAGTGCTACTGGCCTAGGATTTGGGGAGTAAGTTGTCTGCACCCCCGCCCCCACCCCCAAAACTGAGAGCTACAGGGGCTAACTAAAGAGGGAAGGGGACTTTCTCAGGCTACTCTCCAGTTATATGATCCTGAGACAACACAGCATGGCCATTCATCAGTCACCACAAACAAACACATGAAGACCAGCCCAGGTCACCTCAGACACTTGGGCATACCACCAGTGGAAACTTTAGAGGCTGCTAAACAAACAAAACACTCTGGACTCACATGTCCTGCCATCTGGGGAGGGACTGAGACCAGAAGGAAATGGGTTATGGGAGAATCTGGGAAGGAAAAGGTAAGGAGAGGTCAACTTCAATGAAATAATTGTGTGGGGGGTGGGGGGCAGAGTCAGAAAGGCTAGAAAAAGAGGCATCTTGGTCTGAATATGAGCTCAGAGTTATAATCAATCTGGGTACATGATTCTAACTGAGTCACATCAGTGCCAGAGATCCATGTGGGGGACAGGTAGGCTTTCTGGAAGTGGTGATTTCATCTCCAATGTAAGAGGTTGCTAACATTAAATGATATGGCAATGCATTAAAAAGAAAAGAGGCATGAAAAGAACTATGAATAGAAATCTTGGGCTGGGAAGATAACATGAAAGCAAAAAGCTTTCATGCCTGAGGCTCCAAGGTCCCAGGTTCAGTTCCCAGCACCACCATAAGCCAGAGCCGAGCAGTGCTCTGATCTTTCTTTTTGTGTCTTTCTCTCTCATTAAAATAAAATAAGATTTAAAAAAAAAGAATTCTGCAGAGGGCACAGCTGAGGGGAAGAGAAAATGAAAGCCAATAATGCATCTGTCAGTCTAAGGAGAGGACATGGTTGTTCCTTTCCCCCTGCTCTGAGTTTCCAAGGGAGAGTCTGGAATGTGGGCCCCCAGGTCACCTCCTGACCCCCACCATTGCCCTTTGTTCTAATCCAGGCAGAACACACCCACGTGGCAACCCTGTTCTGTCCTGGACACAGGCTGACCTTCAGAAGAGACAAGTACAAGCCAGCCTTTCCACAGTGATTGACACAGGGCCTGGGATATGGGTGTCCCTCTCAGAAAACTGAGTATCTGCTGTGTGTCATGCACTGGGCTCTGGGCTGCTACTCCTCCCTCAGTCACCAGAGCATCAAATAAATGCAGATGAATGGTGATGTGTCTGCCTGGCATAGCACTACATACCTCAGGGAGACAAGGGCTCATTTCCTCCCTCCTTGAGTTCAGCAGAGTCCTCATGTATGCCAGCTAAGTGCCCTGGGCTGTATGTCACAGTAACTGTCCTCCCTCCTTCCCCATAACAGGTTGGGGTCCTGCCACACCTCATCTCACAAGTCCTAGCCCATAATCCCATAAACATGAACCTCCAAATGAGTCTGCTTAGCTGCTAGTTGAGTCGTTTTCCACCTCTCCCACTGCTCCCCACACCTTTCCACAGAATTGGCCCTCACCAGTGCACTTCCATCTCGCAACCTTCCCTGGAATCCCCTACATTGACTTGCTCTGCTGGCATCTGTTGCCACCACAATATGTCACCTCCCCAGTAGTCCTGCTGATTGGCCAGCGTGAGGGGGAAAGAAACAGTGCCGGCACACCCTAGAGAGGGCATGCTTCCCTAAGTGTTTCCACCTGCAGGGGGGGAAGCTTCATCAGCAATGGAGCAGTGCTACACGTGTCTCTCTGACTCACTCCCTCTCTCTTACTTCTATCAGAAAGAAGAAGGAGGAAAAGAAGAAGGAGAAGAAGTGGAAGAAAAATAAAAAGAAGGAGGAGGAGAAGGACGAGGAAATGACCACCAGTAACCGTGAAGCTGTATAAACATTGAGCCCAAGCAATAAGCCTGGTGGCAATAGATAAACAAACAAACCAGAAGGGCCTTGCTTCCTCCAAACCCTCTTTGTCTATTCCAGCTCTGGTCATTCCCCAGGCCCTCCCCTAGTTTATAAAAATATCTCTTCTACCTCTGCCTCCATCTCACACTCCATCCTCACACTCCATCTTCTATCTGTCTCTGTGTCTCCATTGTGTGTGTGTGTGTGTGTGTGTGTGTGTGTGTGTGTAAGTTATCCTCTTACAAGGGACACAAGCTATGTTTAGTTAGGGCCACCCTAATGCATTTTAGGGGCAAAGACTATTTCCAAATAAAGTCACATTCACAGGTGCTAGGAATAAAATGTCAACTCATCTTTTGGGGGATATTAATTAATCCATAATAGAGGCCATAGATACCAACTCTAGTTCAAACTGAATATACCCCAAATGGATTGGTGGGGAGGGGGCTGCAGAACTACATGATTTCATCACTCCTGACTTTTTCATTTAAAGAGAGATACCATAGTACCAGAGCTTCCTCCAGCGCCATCACAACAACCACATGGTGCTGGGCCTTGAACCTGGGCCCATGCACATGGCAGGCACATGTCCTGTCCAGTCAGCTTTCTCTTAGGCTCTAAAATGAAATTCTTGGTTTCCTGACCTCTTGTTCCCACCTTCTTTCTCCCTCCATCTCACTCAGCAGAACTATCAGTTCTGTTCAAAGACTGAGGGACTGTCCTCGACTTTTCTCTTTGTCCCTACCTCTGCATCTCAACTATTTGCAAGCTCCATTGCCCTAATTTAAGCCCTGTACCCCATCTGCCCTGCTCCCCTTGAGTTCAGAAGTCTCTCCTCTTTTTCCGGACCACCATACTAGTATCCTAACTCATCTCCCCATTCCTGACATGCTTCCCATCCCTGTCAGCCTACTTCCCATCTAAAATTTTGCTAGAGGAATTGTTTTAGAACAGAAATAAGATCACATGCCTCCCACTGCTTAAACCCTTTCAAAGACTTCTTACTGGAATTAGAATAACCCCCAAGCTTCTTAGCTTACAAGGCTTTCTGTGATCTGACCCTATTCTGCCATTTCCTACAACTCTTCCACTGCACTCGCCTCCTCTCCGGCTGCACATGCTTCCTCCTGTCTACTCCTCCAGCCTTCGGGCTTCGTACTTGCTGTTCCTGTAGTCTGGAACATTCTCCCCCCACCCTCTAAACTGACATCAATCACTTCTGCTCTCATTCCAACCAGACATGGTGGTTTCTGCATTTGCTTCCCTGACTCTTCTGCAGGAGTCGCAAGGGCACATTTGATCAGCCTCTGCTACAGCTGGATTTCAGCACTTAGAGCAGAGCCAATGCATTGTAGGTGCTGCAGAATATTCATCAAGTAAGTGAACTTCCTACTATGTCCTCCGAGTCTGAGGATTCAGCAAGGGGGTCAAGACAGAATCCGTTGGGCTAGGGAGATAGCATAGTAGTAGTGTAAACAACTTTCCTGCCTGAAGCTCTGAGGTCCCAGCACCACCATAGGCCAGGGCTGAGCAGTGCTCTGATCTCTCTGTATATCTTTCTCTCTGTTATATCTTTAAATGAATGAATAAATAAGTAAATAAATAAATAAAAGATAAAGTCTGTTCCTTCTCTGAGACTTGGGTCGGTGACCTTCCTGAACACCTGAGTGCCTGCGCAGAGAAGCCCACTCCAGCTCAGCTGCTCACAGGAACTATCCCTGAGGCAGGGACACGCCCTCTCAGAGCCACAAACTTCTTTCCTAATGCTCTTCTATCTCCCTTGCTCAGTCAGTGACCTTGTTTCTGTGTCACAGTGACAGCTGAGCTCCTGTCCCTCCTCCTCCCTCCTTCACTATCTGCCTACTCTTCTAGAAAAGATGTGGGGAGGGGTATGGGCGGTGAGTGGTGCTTCACCTATGCACAAGGACCCAGGCTCAAGCCCCCAGCCCCCAACTGCAGGGGGAAGCATCACAAGCAGTGGCACAGTGCCGCAGGTGTCCTTTCTTCTTTTCCTCCCTCTCTCTCTGCATCTCACTCTATAAAAAAAAAAAGAGAAAAAATGAAACAGATGACTACTGAGAATAGTACAGTCATACAGGAATTGAGCCCCAGTAATAATTCTGATGGAAATAAATAAATAAATATAAATAAGTGGATTCTATGGAAAGGAAGTGGGCTTTGCATTCCAAGCAGAAGATGTGAGTACCAACCCTCTGTCTGTAAATAACCTTGGACAACTGACTTAACCTGAGTCTCAGCTTCCTCATCTGTAAAATGGTTAGGGCAGCACCTAGCTCACTGCGTTACCCTGAAAACTGGCTGGATTTCCTGTGTCTTTTCATGGGTACCACAACAGATTCCCCTGCCCCTCTCCCTCCACCACTCCACAAGACAAGTGTCACCATTCCTGCTTGTTTCAGGTGAAAAAGCTGAAATCAGGTCCACTCACTGATTTTCATGGCTATTGGTGAATTTACCCAGTCAGGTCTCAAAATAAACCACAGATCTCAGATTCCAGGCCCAGGGTTTCCTGCACTATTGGAAAAAGCAAACATAAAGATAGTCTAGGGGCCAGGTGGTGGCGCACCTGGTTGGGCACACATGTCACAGTGCACAAGGACCCAGGTTCGAGCCCCTGGTCCCCACCTGCAGGGGGAAAGCTTCACAAGTGGTGGAGCAGGGCTGCAGGTGTCTGTCTGTCTGTCTCTCCTCTATCCCTCCTTCCTTCTCGATTTCTGACTGCTATACCCAATAAATAAATAAAGGTAACAAAAAATATAAAAAGATAGTCTAGTGACTTTTTAATGAAGCCCAATTAATTTAATTAAAAAATTGTCTTTTAGCCAGTCAATTTGTTCTCTCTGCATCTCTCCTCTCTCTCTCTCTCAGATTCTTTATCCTAGGGAATGATTGTTACATTTTTTTTCTCATTTGGAAAGAGAGGTGGCCACACAGCACCTATCTCTACTGTCACAGAACCTTCTGGAACACCCTTCTCAGGCACTCTCCCTACTTACTGACCAGGGCCCAACCCAGCATTTCTGCATGAGCAGGGAGTAAAGAGGTGTAGTATGTTGGAAGGAGACTAAGGAATTGACATGAAGCTCGTTGCATAACTATTAACCATGATTTGTACAAATTAACAGGGATTGAAGCCCTGGAGATGGCACAGTGAATAAAGCACTGGATTCTCAAATATATGGCTTTGAGTTTGATCTTGGCATTATATATACCAGAATAATGCTTTGGTTCCTTTCTCCACCCCCAACCCCATCAATCAATCAATCAGATTTCGGTGGAGAAAAAGAGTGAATAAGATTTTAGAGAAATTGGATCCCACCCAGCCACTCACAGTGATTAGTGTTCTGACCTAGTGGCAGCATTTTCAGAAAAGGAGCCCCCTCTCCCATCTACCCCTTGTCCTCCCTCTTTGCCAGGCCCCTTCAAGAACAGTCTCTACCTTTTTTCTCTTATTAGTTCCCAGCATGCCCCAGGGGGAAAGTTTGGGTTTAAATGAGGAGCATAAAAATGTGGTCAGCATATTGGCCCTGGAATTTTATTTTCTTTTTTTCCATAGAACCAATCCCCAGAGGAGACCACTGGGCCAAGTGTACTGAAGCCCCGTCTCGTCTCCGTTTGCTCATAACTCTGGGGCCTTGGATGGCTCCCCAAGGATCCTACAGGACAGTGGAAAGCCTTAAATCAGGCAAACTGGAAGCTCCCAGATTCAAGCCCAGAGAAAGCACCTGAGTGGGAGAGGAGGTGACAGTGGGTACTGGATACCTAGTGGTTCTAGGAGGAGAGGAAACAGGGGAGGAATGGCAGGAGGCACTGTCCAGCAAAGGGACTACTCTGAACCACATTGAAGACCTTTTTTTTTTCTTGGAAATCCTGGCTTCTGCTTTGCAGATGAGGTCAGGTGAGCTAATAGATGTCAGGGCAAGGAAGCAGGATAGGGGCTGTGGGGGAGAGTGCCAAAGAGACATTTATTTACTGGCCAGTTAATATCATTTCTATCCCTCCTCATCACAAGGAAGATAGCTCCCATCATCTCTATTTCACAGAGAAAAGAGCCCTGAGGCACCAGGGCTAAAGTAATTCCTGAGGTCACAGAGCCCAGGGCTCAGGCTGGGGTTCGAACCCCAGCAGTCAGGTCAGAACTGCTTGGCTGAGTCTCTTTGTTTGTCTCTATCTCTCTATCTGGATGAGAAAGCTGGCCCAGGAGTGGTGAAATCATATATACACACAAAACCCCTGTTCCACCAAAAGATGTATAAGGGACTTAGGACTAATAGCAGTAATTTAAGGGCTTCACCTGACAGGAAGCTCAAGCCAGGTCACCAGGGAGGCTGGTGAAGCTTTCAGAAACCCACCACAGAGCTGCACCCACAGCAAGGCAGTCTTGAAGTAGGGGGGTGAAGTCACCAGGAGCCACAGGCTGGGCTAAGCTGCAGTGAGAAGGGCAACCAAGGAAGGCACTCACAGGGGAAGGAATTAGGGGATCTTGTGACATATACAAGTTTTCTTATCTGTAAAAGGTGATTACTATTGGGCTGTTGGAAAAGTCATGTTTTTTTTTTATGTTTTTCTATGCCAAATTTCATCATGAATTTTCCAAGAACACAATAGTATAGTTGGTGTAAAGACTGAATGAGATGGCTGGGGAAATAGCATAATGGTTATGCAATAGACTTTAATGCTCCAAGTTCCCAGGTTCCATCGCCAATACCATCATAAGCCAGTGCTGAGCAGTGATCTGATGTTTCTCTCTGGGTCTTTCTCTGTGTATCTCTCACATTAAAAAAAAAAAGAAGAAGAAGACAGGTGGGGGGCAGACAATAGTGCAGTGGGTTAAGTGCACATGACACTAAGTGTAAGGATCCCGGTTCAAGCCCCTGGCTCCCCACCTGCAGGAGGGCCGCTTCACAAGCAGTGAAGCAGGTCTGCAGGTATCTATCTTTATCTCCCCTTCTCTGTTTTCCCCTCCTCTCTCGATTTCTCTCTGTTTTATCCAATAACAACAACAAGGGCAACAAAAATGGGGAAACTGGCCTCCAGGAGCAATGGATTTCTAGTGCAGGCACCGAGCCCCAGCAATAACCCTGGAGGCAAAAATTAAATAAATAAATAAAATATTTTTAAAAGATGAGGGTGGGAAGGTGTGGTAGGGGAACAGGCAGTAGTGCTCTGGTTAAGTGCATATAGTGCAAAGCTTAAGTACCTGGCGCAAGGATCCTGGCTCCAGTCCTTGGCTCCCCACCTGCAGGTGGTCACTTCACAAGTGATGAAGCAGGTCTGCAGATGTCTATCTTTCTCTCCTCCTCTCTGTCTCCCCCCCCAATTTATCTCTGTCCTATCCAACAACAGCAGCAGCAACAACAACAATAATAACAGCAACAACTATGGAAAAAAAAAAAAGATGGCCGCCAGGAGCAGTGGACTGGTAGTGCAGGCACTGAGCCCCAGCAATAACCCTGGAGGCAAAAAAAAGAAAAAGAAGAGAAAGAGAAAAAAGAAAGAAAGAGGAAAGAGAGAGAGAAAGAAAGAAAAAAGACTGGGAGTCGGGTGGTAGCACAACAGGTTAGTTAAGCGCAGGTGGCGCAAAGCACAAGGACCTGCAGGGGGATCCTGGTTCAAGCCTCCGGGTCCCCACCTGAAGGGGAGTCACTTCACAAGCGGTGAAGCAGGTCTGCAGGTGTCTGTCTTTCTCTCCCCCTCTCTGTCTTCCCCTCCTCTCTCCATTTCACTCTGTCCTATCCAACAACAACGACATCAATAGTAACTACAACAATAAAACAACAAGGGTAAGAAAAGGGAATAAATAAATATTTTTAAAAAAGAAAAAGAAAAAGACTGAATGAGGCAATATATGTGATACATGAATTTAGGAGCTGTTACTGAGTGCTGAGCTCCTCAGACATGGGGAGCCATCAGACCCACTAGGAGCAGGAGGACAGAGACAGGGGCCCCATGTCACCAGTCTATTCAGAGCTACTGTCACTGCATCTGAGGAGTAGGTAGAACACCCAGAGACCCTGCATCTTGTTCCTTACCTTCTGGCGTCAGTCTATTCTCCTTGGCCAGTCTTCCTGGTCACCAGTGGAGAGAGGAGAGCCAGAGAGATAAATCAGCATGTCAGAGAATAGGATTTGCAAACCAGAGACTCCAGGTGGCTCAGGCTCAATGCCAGGCACCACCTTATTCCAGAACTGAAGAGTGGTTTTTTTTAAATGTCTACATGCATCTTTCATAAAAATAAATAAATTTTCCTACACCTATGGACATCTAATTTTTTATAAAGGGGCCCAAAATATTAAATAGAAGAAGGAAGCTCTCTTCAACAAATGGTGCTGGGAAAGCTGGGTTAAAACATGCAGAAGAATAAAACTGAACTACTTTATCCCACCAGAAACAAAAGTCAACTCCAAATGGATCAAAGACCTGGATGTTAGACCAGAAACTATCAAATACTTAGAGAAAAACAACGGTGGGACACTTTTCCACCTAAACCTCAAGGACATCTTTGATGGTACAAATCCAATTTCAAGAAAGATTAAAACAGAAACAAATCAATTGGACTACATCAAATTGAAAAGCTCTGCACAGCAAAAGAAACCATCACCCAAACAAAGAGACCATTCTCACAGAATGGGAGAAGATCTTCACATGCCATACATCAGACAAGAGACTAATAACCAAACTTAGCAACAAAAAAACAAATGACCCCATGCAAAAATTGGCAGAGGATATGAACAGAATATCCACTACAGAAGAGATCCAAAAGTCTAACAAACACAGGAAAAATTGCTCCAGGTCACTGATCATCAGAGAAATGCAAATAAAGACAACATTGAGATACCACCTCACTTCTGTGAGAATGGCATACATCAAAAAGCACAGTAGCAACAAATACTGGAGAGGTTGTGGGGACAAAGGAACCCTTCTGTACTGCTGGTGGGAATGTAAGTTGGTCCAACCTCTGTGGAGAGCAGTCTGGAGAACTCTCACAAGGCTAGACATGGACCTTCCATATGACTTAGTAATTCCTCTCCTAGGGATATACCCCAAGGACTCCATAACACCCAACCAAAAAGATATATGTACACCTATGTTCATAGCAGCACAATTTGTAATAGCTAAAAACTGGAAGCAAATCAGGTACCCAACAACATATGAATGGCTGAGAAAGCTGTGGTACATATACGTTATAGAATACTATGCAGCTAATAAGAACAATGAACCCACTTTCTCTGACCCATCTTGGATGGAGCTAGAAGGAATTATGTTAAGTGAGCTGTCAGAAAGACAAAGACAAGTATGGTATGATCCCACTCATAAACAGAGGTTGAGAGAGAAGAACAGAAAGGGAAACTCAAAGCAGGATCTGACTGAGTTTGGAGCAGGGCACCAAAATAAAAATCTCCAGGTGGAGGGTGAGGGTGGATGCTCAGCTTCACTTGGTGGTGATGGGGGAAATGGGACGGAACGTAGTCTTTTGGTGGTGGGAATGGTGTTTATGGACACTCCTATTAACTTGTAGTCATATAAATCACTATTTAATTAATATGAGAAGGGAAAATTGATTGAATGTCTCAAACTTTTTATGCACAGACTGTGCATAGGCTGTGTCTTTGAAGTGTTGACTCTCCTAAAAGCTTAGACCAGGAGCACAGAGGCAACCAGTGGCATATATATATATATATATTTTTTTTTTTTTTCAAAGGACAAATTACAGTTTGGTTGTGTATGATACAGCAAATGCTAACAATGGGATTTTCTTTTTTTTTTTTTCTTTCTTTTTTTTTTAAATTTATTTAAGAAAGGAGACATTAACAAAACCATTGGATAGGAGGGGTACAACTCCACACAATTCCCACCACCCAGTCTCCATATCTCATCCCCTCCCCTGATAGCTTTCCCATTCTTTATCCCTCTGGGAGTATGGACCCAGGGTCATTGTGGGTTGCAGAAGGTGGAAGGTCTGGCTTCTGTAATTGCTTCCCCGCTTCTGAATTGCTTCCCCCACTTCCATACTCCCAATCTGCCTCTCTCTTTCCCTAGTAGGGTGGGGCTCTGGGGTTGCAGAGCTCCAGGACACATTGGTGGGGTCATCAGTCCAGGAAAGTCTGGTAGGCATCATGCTGACATCTGGAACCTGGTGGTTGAAAAGAGAGTTAACATACAAAACCAAACAAATTGTTCAACAATCATGGACCTAAAGACTGGAATAGTGCAGATGAAGTGTTGGGGGGGGGGGGGAGTACTCTCTGCAGACTTTTGTGTACTTCTGCTTTCAGGTATATATTTTTCCCTGGTTTATGGACACGTGTGAATATATGCTCTATCTCAAGAGACCTGGTCTATATCTAGGTTTAGGGACTTTATTGGGGAGTGGAACACCTGGAATGGAATTAGAGAATACTATGAAAGGAACGGTCTCACCCAAGTGATGAAGCTGAAGGGTTGTCATTCCACACCTGAAGTCTCTGGACACAGTCTGAAGTAAAGAATGCTGGGGTGGCACTCATTGAGTTGATTAGGTTGCAATCGGCAGATGCAATATTATTTTATATGAATTGAGAGAAGCATGCAGGAAAGTGGGCCCCACCCTAAGGTTCCAGGACTGGAGGAAATACAGGCTCTAGGAAATGTGAGGTTCCTGCTGTCTTAGGTTTAAGAAGAGAATGGATAGTTATTGTTATCATCACATTATTTGGTAATTGGGTTAAGTTTGAAAAGTCCCTTTGTTAGGGTTTGCTGTATAATACCCAGCATCTTGCTGTAACACCATTTGCTTCTGTTCTCCCTGGTCTAGGCTTTTGAGAGACTCAACATATCAAAGACTCAGCCTATGTATTAAAAAGACTCAGTCTGTGTTTTAAAAAGTTCTAGACATATGATCAATTTTTCCCCTCTCATATTAATTGAATAGTGGTTTATATGACTACACCTTAATAGGAGTGCACATAAACACCATTCCCACCACCAAAAGACTGTGTCCCATCCCACTCACCCACACACACACAAACCACCAGGTGTGTGTCCACCCTCCCCCTCACCATAGGGTTTTTACTTTGTTGCCCTACTCACAATGGTATTTTCATAATCAACCCAATTGCCAAATAATTTGATTGTAGAAATAACTATTTCTTAAACCCTAAGACAGTAAGAACCTCCTGCTTCCCCTATGAAGCCCAAATTTCCTGGAACCTCTAGGGTGAGGTTCCCTTTGCTGCATGCTTCTCTCAATTCATACCAACTGATACTGCTTCTGCTGATCCCAATCTATTCAATGCAATGAGTACCACTTCAGACTGTGTCCAGAGACATCAGGCGTGGAATGTCAACCCTTCAGCATTATTACTTGGGTGAGACCTTTCCTTTCTCATAGGACTCTTTAATTCCATTTTGGGTGGTGTACTTCCTAAGAAAGCCTCAAAACCTAGATATAGACCAGGTCCCATGATATAAAGCAGATGTCCACATGTATCCATAAATTAGGGCAAAATATATACCTGAAAGCAAAAGTACACAATAGTTTGCACTGAGTCAATAAATGAAGCAAGCAAGTAGAAAGTCATAAAAAAGACACCATAAAATAACTAATAAAATAGTTTCTACTTAGACCTGGATACCCTCCTCACCAACTTCCTATTACACTTCCCTCACACCAAAACTAACCTTATCAAAGTAAGCACTACAAAAACTGAATAAGGGCAAGAGACTGGCATACTTTAATGATGACTCTTTAGTCACTATCAGGCCACCCCACCAGCTGGGGCCCTAGTCGGGGAGTCCTGGGATCCTGGGACTCCCACACAGACATGATGAACCTAGACTTCAAATAGATCCCTCTCTCCATTATCACTGGTCATCTCCAACAGGAACAACATAATGGACCCCTTTGGGGGCCTCTATAGGACTTTGCCCTCAATGTGGATCAACAATGGTAGAGAATGTTCCATCCTCCGAAGGGGGGTTGGATAACATATTCTATCTACCACCTGAAGAAATGGGTCCTGAAGTTCGTGCAACTCAGAATGTTCCTACTCATGACCACAGAATGCAAGTTCGGACCTACAGGAATGTAGAGGTTACTTAGGCTCCTACGCTGAATATGGGTTCCAGATCAACTCAGTGGGGATTACAGTCAACAATATTTATATACTTTTCCCATATTTGGGAGCTACTCTCTTCCCTGATGCAGCTTTCTAGCCCTTTTTTCCAGCCATGAATTATCTTCCCAGACAATAACTTGGGTCCACCTGCATATCAGATGTCAGGCTCAGGCAAAAACTAATAAAGTCATGGGCCCTTTGGAATATACCTAAAATAGAACTACTAGATATTTCCAAAACAGAGACCCCAAATATTCCAGCCTTTAGGTTCATGATTAGTCAACAATTTGTTTGGTTTTGTATGTTAACTCTTTTTCAGCCACCAGGTTTCAGATGCTACCATGATGCCAACTGGACTTCCCTGGGCAGATGACCCCACCAATGTGTCCTGGAACCCCACTTCCCCGAAGTCCTGCCCCTCTAGGGAAAGAGAGAGACAGGCTGGGAGTCTGGATCGACCTGTCAATGCCCATGTTCAGCAGGGAAGCAATTACAGAAGGCAGACCTTCCACCTTCTGCACCCCATAATGACCCTGGGTCCATACTCCCAGAGGGATAAAGAATAGGAAAGCTGTCAGGGGAGGGGTTGAGATACAGAGTTCTGGTGGTGAGAATTGTACCCCTCTTATCCTATGGTCTTGTCAGTGTTTCCATTTTTTTTTATTTCTTTATTGGAGAATTAATGTTTCACATTCGACAGTAAATACAATAGTTTGTACATGCATAACATTTCCCAGTTTTCCATGTAACAATACAACCCGGTCAGTGTTTCCATTTTATAAATAAATCTAAAAGATGGAGGGAGAAGTCTAGGTTGCAGTGTGAGCTCCTTGCCTGGCAGCAGACTGCAGACAGAGATGTAGGAGATGAGAGGACCAATAGGAACCCAGTGACAGCCTGGCTTTAAATGCACCTGCTGCTCCATTGCTTTCAGCCTCCCCACTCTGCCCTCACCCTCATTCTCTGCCACATTATTTTTTCCTGCCACCTGGGTTATTGCCCTCTCTCTCTCTCTCTCTCTCTCTCTCTCTCTCTCTCTCTCTCTCTTTCTCTCTCTCTCTCTCTCTCTGGATAGAGAACATGAGAAAATGGGAGGGAAGGAGGAAAGGGGGAGAGAAATGAAGAGACACCTGTAGCACTGCTTTACCACTCATGAAGCCTCCCCTCTCCCTCCCCTCCCCACCCCACTCCTGCAGGTCTGGGCCAGGGGATTGAACCCTGATCCCTGATTTACCCAGTGACTCACCACTACCACTACCCAGTGCTCTACCCAGGTACTCACCACTCAGCCCTATTTTCTTTTATTTTTAAGACTGACTGCTTTATTTTTATGGAGAAAGAGAGAGACCAGAACACTGCTCAGCTCTGGTATAGATGACTATAGGGATCGAACCTGGGATCTCTGCAATTTCTGGGATGCAAGTTGGTGCTCTAACATATTGAGTCATCCCCCCCCCCCACATACTCTCTCTTTCCTCCTCCCCTGTTTACTTACAGGGAGCAGGGAGCAGAGACAATGATGCCATCCTGCCTCTGGCTACTCTCCTGAGCCCCGGGTGAACTCCAGGCTTCTACACTGGCAGAAGTGAGCATACAGTAGGTCTTCAGTGACTGAGGATAAAAACACAAGTAGAGCCTGAACTGGAGCTGGTGTATTGCAGCTGAGGGGAGAGTCAGGGGGAGAGTGGGGGGAGAATGGGGGGAGAGTTGGGGGAGAGTGGGGGGGAGAGTGGGGGGAGAGTGGGGGTGAGAGTGGGGGGTGAGAGTGGGGGGAGAGTTGGGGGGAGAGTGGGGGGTGAGAGTGGGGGGAGAGTTGGGGGGAGAGTGGGGGGGAGAGTGGGGGGAGAGTGGGGGTGAGAGTGGGGGGAGAGTGGGGGGAGAGTGGGGGGAGAGTGGGGGTGAGAGTGGGGGGGAGAGTGGGGTGAGAGTGGGGGTGAGAGTGGGGGTGAGAGTGGGGGGAGAGTGGGGGTGAGAGTGGGGGGGATAGTGGGGGGGGAGAGTTGGGGGGATAGTGGGGGGGGAGAGTTGGGGGGAGAGTGGGGGGGGAGAGTTGGGGGAGAGTGGGGGTGAGAGTGGGGGGGGAGAGTTGGGGGGAGAGTGGGGGGAGAGTGGGGGGAGAGTTGGGGGGAGAGTGGGGGAGAGTGGCGAGAGAGTGGGGGGAGAGTGGGGGTGAGAGTGGGGGTGAGAGTGGGGGTGAGAGTGGGGGTGAGAGTTGGGGGAGAATGGGGGGAGAGTGGGGGGAGAGTGGGGTGAGAGTGGGGGGAGAGTGGGGGGGGAGAGTGGGGGTGAAAGTGGGGGTGAGAGTGGGGGGAGAATGGGGGGAGAGTGGGGGGAGAGTGGGGTGAGAGTGGGGGTGAGAGTGGGGGTGAGAGTGGGGTGAGAATGGGGGGAGAGTTGGGGGGAGAGTGGGGAGAGAGTGGGGAGAGAGTGGGGGGAGAGTGGGGGGGGAGAGTGGGGGTGAGAGTGGGGGGAGAGTGGGGGGAGAGTGGGGGTGAGAGTGGGGGTGAGAGTGGGGGTGAGAGTGGGGGTGAGAGTGGGGGGGAGAGTGGGGGGGAGAGTGGGGGGAGAGTGGGGGGAGAGTGGGGGGAGAGTGGGGTGAGAGTGGGGGGGAGAGTGGGGGGAGAGTGGGGGGAGAGTGGGGTGAGAGTGGGGGGGAGAGTGGGGTGAGAGTGGGGGGAGAGTGGGGGGGAGAGTGGGGGGCAGAGTGGGGGTGAGAGTGGGGGAGAGTGGGGAGAGAGTGGGGGTGAGAGTGGGGGGAGAATGGGGGGAGAGTTGGGGGGAGAGTGGGGGGAGAGTGGGGGGGAGAGTGGGGGGAGAGTGGGGGAGAGTGGGGGGAGAGTGGGGGAGAGTGGGGGGAGAGTGGGGGAGAATGAGGGGAGAGTGGGGGGAGAGTGGGGGGGAGAGTGGGGGGAGAGTGGGGGGAGAATGAGGGGAGAGTGGGGGGAGAGTGGGGGGAGAATGAGGGGAGAGTGGGGGGGAGAGTACAGGTCCTGGAAAAGGATGACAGAGGACCTAGTTGCATTGTTATGTGGAAAACTGAGAAATGTTATGTATGTATTGTATTTACTGTTGAATGTAAAACATTAATTCCCCAATAAAGAAATTAAAATAACAACAACAACAACAACAAAAAACCGGAATGTTATTAAGGCAGGAGTCTGCAGCCCAGGCTGCCTCACCTGGGTTCACCCTTTACCTCAGTGGTTTGTCAGTTTTTCTGAGCATAGGATTCTTTGGGGAGCTTGTCAAAATGCAGATTCCTAGTCCCCACCCCAGACCTACTGAAATAGTCCAAGCATACAAGGCATCCTAACAAGAGATTTCTTGGGTAGAAAAACCATTTGTCATGGTCTGGGAGGAGAAGCAGTAGATAAAAGCATTGGACTTAAAAGTATGGGGTCCTGAGTTCAATCCCCAGCAGCACATATACCAGACTGATGCTCTGGTTCTCTTTTCTTTCTAATAAATAAATACAATACTAAAAAGAAAAGAAAAGCCAGCAGATGACAATCTAGGCAGGTGGTCTGGGTGGGGATACTGAGAAACAGTGCTCTGGTTGGGGACCCCTCTCTGCATTCCTTCTACATACCTGTCCTTTTGGAGAGAGCACAGTGGGCTCAGAGAGCTCCCCAGTCCTGCTGAGAAAGAAGAAACCACAGCAGGATTCTCATGAGGGTCATGGCTGCGCTGGAGTTCAGAGGGCTGGCTCAGTAAGGGACAGCTCTCAGAAGGGGACAAGGATAGAGCATGGCTAGGACAGCCATGCGGCAGCTTCCCTGCAGTTAAGGCGTGCACTCTGGTGGAGTCGCTCAATTAGCCGAGCTCATGAATTTTGCATGAGAGCTGACTGTCATTCACCTCCAGCCATGGCCCTCAGCCCCCAGGCACACAGCCCCAGCACTGGCCCCTCTCAGTGACAGCAAACGTATGCAGCATTTGTCTGTGGCTTCTCCATCAGAAAGGTTCCATGAGTGCATCACTCTTGGTGCTTCACAGAGATATTCACAGACTCTGCCCAGCAAGCCACATACACCTTGGAAAACTGTCAGGAGCATAATCCTTCCACGAACCACCAAGGAAATAAAGGAACTGCCCATTGCTGTACAAACACAGACAGCATGTGTGCAGATTTCAAAGATTTTCAGTTTGAAAAATAATGTGTGTTAATGTTGGTGAAATGGTACAAATGGCAGAGGACACAACAGCCTACATCCGTCTGCCTGGTTTGGGCCTATGCAGCTTTGTATTGAACGTTTATCCCAAATCCAATAGCAGATGGGAAGAGGACTAAGAGAAATGAGGCAACTCTCAGGGGATGAAGCTGCAGGACCTCAGCTTCTCTCTCTCTCCCCCCCTTTTCCCTTCCTTCCTTTCTTCTTTTATTTCCTCCTTCTCCTCATTCTTCTCTTTCTCCCCCTCTCTCTTCCCCTTCCTTCTTCTTTTTTTTTTGCTATTTATTTACTCCATTTTGTTGCCCTTGTGTTATTGTTGTAGTTATTATTGTTGTTGGATAGGACAGAGAGAAATGGAGAGAGGAGGGGAAGACAGAGAGGGGGAGAGAAAGACAGACACCTGCAGACCTGCTTCACTGCCTGTGAAGCGACTCCACTGCAGGTGGGGAGCCGGGGCTTGAACCAGGATCCTTCCAACGGTTCTTGCGCTTTGCGCTTAACACATGCGCTTAACCCACTGCGCTACCGCCAGACTCCCTCCCCATCCTTCTTATCTTCCTCCCTCCTCCTCTCCTTTTTCTGTCTTCCTCCTCTGTTTCTCCTTCTTCTCCTTCTTTTCTTCCTTGGAGAATCAAGGCATCACTCTGACACATGTGGTACCAGAATTTGAACTAGGGACCTCATACATGAGAGCTTACCATGCCAACTCCTGAGTCACTCAGCTCATTTTTCTTGTGCTCTGAAAGGTCTCCAGGGTGGGTTGGGGATTACATGTTATAGCTCCATTTTACAGGTGCATCTACAAGACTTAAGACATGAGGCCACAAAGGGAAGGAGAGGTGTGGGACCTGATGCCAGAACCTCTACATTAAAGCTCAGTGTCTAAGCTACCCAGATGTCCACCAACTTCTGGATAAACAAATGTAGAGTAACCATGCCATGGTAGCTCTTCAACCAGAAAAATGCATGAATAATACCAGACACAACAACTGCACATCCTCTGACTCTGTTTACATGAAGTGTCCATACACGTAGCCCTATAGATACAGACAGCAGGATGATGGCTGTCATGATCTGGGGGTGGAGTGAGGGGTGACTATTTGTGGGTATGAGGCTTCTTTTTGGGGTGATGATATATTCTTGAATAGCATGATGGTGATGGTACACAGTCCTGTGAATGCACTAGTTGTAAGTAATGGTAGATGTTATGGTATGCATAATCTACCACAATTAGAAATAAAGATGCAGGGTCTAGAGGTGGCTCACCCAATAGGGCATACATGTTACCATGCACAAGGACTCAGGTTCAGGCCCTGGGCTGACCATGTGCCCTGAAGTCAGAAGAGGACTGGCTCAATCAGCAGGGGAAGCTTCATGAGTGCTGGAGCAGTTCTGGGATGTCTCTCCTTCTCTATATTTACTCCTCTTATCTCTCAGCCTTTGTCTACAAAAGAAAAGAAAATAGCCACAGGGAGTCATGTAGGCATTGAACAACAAAGATAAGCCTGGACACAAAAGAAGAAGGAGGAGGTTGACGAGGATGAAGGAGGAAAGAGGAGAAGGAGGAGGGAAGAAATAAAGAAGGAAGGAAGGCAGAAATGACCAAGCAAAAGAACTCAATAGCTCCCCTCAGGCTGACACAGGCGGCAACCACCATGCAGCGGACACCTAGCAAATGTTTGTTTGGTTGGTTGGTTTTTACCAGAGCACTGCACAGCTCTGGCTTATAGTGGTGCTGGGGATTGAACCTGCAACCTTTGATACCTTAGGCATGAAAGCCTTTTTGCAAAACCATTATGCTGTCTCACCAGTCAATTACCCAGAAATCACTGACAGAGGCAGGAAAGGGAGTGACTGCTATTTAGGGAGCTGCTAGGGAATGGAGAACACCCAGGAAAAGGAACAAACACTGCTATGGGGGGGTCACAGTCAGGCTGGTTGGACTCGAGGGTGGGGCAAAGAGAATGAGAAGGGTGAGCTATGGAGGAATAGGCAGAGGGAGATGTGGGCATGAAGGAAGAAAGGGCAAGGGAGTGAGGACCTGATCCCAAGAGAAAGCTGGGCAGGAAGGAGAGATGGAGGGGGACTGGCAGGAGAGGAAGGAGCAAGGGGGAAGAGGAAGCAGGAGGAAAAATGGGGTGCCTGAGGAGAGAGGGCTTGGGCACTCGACAAGACCTCCCACCCCTGCCACCCAGTTGTGACTCTCTTCCTCCTCCAGCAGAAAGACCGCAGCCTGGGCTGGGCATCATTCATCTTCATTACAGCATCCCCACTGGCTCCATCAGTGCTGGCCAGAAAGCTCATCAATATTCCCCCACTGCCTGATGTCCTTCCCCATTTCCTCCTCCCCCAGGCTGTGCTACAAGATAAGCTCAGCCTGGCCAGCCCAGCCTCTGGGGCCTTGCCCTAACTGCTGGGTACCATCAAGGGAGGGAGAGGAAACAATGCCAGGCTGAAAGTGCTGACTCAGTGCAAGCACCCATCTACACTCAGTTCTCCCGGTGGCTAGTCCATTGCTCTTTAGTCTGAAGCACTGATCTCTTTCTGAGACAAGTGCTGTGTTTGTAACCATGGCAGATATTTGTCTTGTATAACTATGGTATTAGGATGTGTGCAACAAGGGGACTGGGTTTTTGTCAGCTGTGCTCACTGCTGCTCCACCAGTACCTAGTCACAGTGCCTGTGACTTGGATGGATGGAAGGATGGAAGGATGGATGGATGGATGGATGGATGGATGGATTGATGGATTGATGGATGAATGTCTTTTGGGAAGGGTAGACAGTAGACATCAGCACCTTTGGGACCCTAACAGCCTCACTAAGATTGGTTTATGGCTGGAAAGATAGCATAGTGGCTATGCAAAAAGAGTTCCATGACCAAAGTTCTAAAGTCCTAGGTTCAATCCCTAGCCCCACCATAAGCCAGAGCTGAGCAGTGTTCTGAGGAAAAAAGAAGAGAAGAAAAGAGAAGAGAAGAGAAGAGAAAAAGAAAGTTGGCTTAGAGAGCGGCTGTATAAGAAAAAAGCAGCAGCAGTGGAAATCAGCACAGCCCAAACGGGTGGCTCACCTTGGCACCTGGATGGACCCTTCATGTCCCCTAAGACTCACCTCTCATGAGTCACCTGCCTGCTCACTATGCCCAAGTCACTGCTGCAGCTCCCCCTTAACGTCCCAGCACTTCCTGCTCCCACCGCCCAGGTACCAGTGCTGTCCAGTCATTCAGGGCCTTCAGGTGACCCTTCTGTCCATGCTTTCAGGTCTCTGAGGACACTTCAGCTCTGAAAAGCCCTCCCTGGCTGTGGGAGGTACCACAGCCCTGCCTCCCTTGTCTGGCACCCTGTACCCAGCATCAGCCAGCTATGTGCTACATGTATCTGTTTCTCTCTCTTTAGTGTGTAACCTCCCAGTGGATGGGAACTCCCAGGGAGCAGATGCTGATGGAGTGCTTCTCCTCTGCCCACACGCAATCGGGCACAATGGCCAGCCTTGTCTTTCTTTTCTTCTTTAAAAGTTTATTTTTATTTTATGGGGGGTGGTAGTGGTTTATAGGACAGTTATTGTAATAGCCTAAACCTGGAAGCAACCCAAATGAGTGGTTAAGAAAGTGGTGGTATAGATATACAATGTCAATACTTAGCTATAACAAACAATGGAATCTTCTCCTTTCTCACATATTGGATGGAACTGAAGGAATCATGTTAAATGAGATAAGCCAGAAGGAGAAAGATGATTGTATTTATTGACTATTTAAAAAAATTTTTTTTAATACTTAGCTATATATTTTTTTAATATTTATTTTATTTATTTATTCCCTTTTGTTGCCCTTGTTGTTTTATTGTTGTAGTTATTGTTGTTGTCGTTGTTGGATAGGACAGAGAGAAATGGAGAGAGGAGGGGAAGACAGAGAGGGGGAGAGAAAGATAGACACCTGCAGACCTGCTTCACCGCCTGTGAAGCGACTCCCCTGCAGGTGGGGAGCCAGGGTTCGAACCGGGATCCTTATGCCGGTCCTTGTGCTTTGCGCCACCTGTGCTTAACCTGCTGCGCTACAGCCCGACTCCCTATTGACTATTTTTTAACCAGAGCTCTGGCTTATGGTGATTCAGGGAATTGAACCTAGGACCGCAGAGCCTCAGGCATGAAAGCTTTTTGCATAACCACTGTGCTCGCTCCTTGGTCCCCAGACTATTTCTTTGCTGCTGTGCCTGCTGTGCTGGGCAAAAGGACAAAAGGAGTAAGTAGGACCTGGAGACATACACACACACACACACACACACACACACACACGCACACACACACGCACACACGCACGCACTCAAACAGCAACTGTAGGGTGTTGGTGTAGCAGGCCCCACCCCCTTGCTCCTCAGGGGATTACTCTGAAGTGTAAATTCTTTTTTCCCCCCTTTTGTTGCCCTTGTTGTTTTTGTTGTTGCTGTTGTCCTTGAATAGGACAGAGAGAAATGGACAGAGAAGGGGAAGACAGAGAGGGGGAGAGAAAGACAGACAACTGCAGACCTGCTTCACTGCCTGTGAAGTAACTCCCCTGTAGGTGGGGAGCCAGGGGCTTGAGCCACCAGGATCCTTCTGTTGGTCTTTGCACTTTGCACCACGTGTGCTTAACCGCTGCATTACCGCCCAACTCCCTGAAGTGTAAGTTCTATCCTGGGGTTCAGAGTTGCAGAGGTCTTAAACTTCAGTGGTGATTTACTGTCTAATGATCACTTGCAGGCTGCCACCCCATCTTTCTTCCTCTCCTGCTCTCTTATGCTGTCTCCTGGGATTACTTCCCAAATAAAATCCTACAGTTAAAAAATCTCATCTAAAACTGGCATACTTTAACGATGACTCTCTAGTCACTATCAGGCTACCCCATCAGCTGGGGCCCTATTTGGGGAGTCCTGAGATTCCCAAACAGACATGATGGGCTTAGACCTCAGATAAATCCCTCTCTCCGTTGTTACAGGTCATCTCTATCAGGAACAACACAATAGACCCCTTTGTGGGCCCCCATAGGACCTTGCCCTCAACTTGGATCAAGAATGGTAGAGAATGTTCCATCCTCCAAAGGGAGGCTGGACAATATACTCTATGCTAAACCTGAGGAAGATGGATCCTGATATTGGGGCAGCTTGGAACATTCCTACTTATGACCACAGAATATGAGCTCAGATCTACAGGGAGGCAGAGGTCACATAGGCTCCTAAGCTGTATATGGGCTCCAGATCACATCATATCGATGGGGTTTACAATCAACAATATTTATATACCTTTCCTATATTTGGGAGCTACTCTCTTCTCTGATCCAGCTTTCTGGTCCTTCTGCCAGCCATGACATCATTTCCCCAGACAATAATTAGGATCTACCTGCATATCAGATTTGAGGCTCAGGCAAAAAAAAAAAGGATGGTCACAGGCCCTTTGGAATATAACTAAAATATGCCTACTAGCTATCTACAAAACAGAGACGCCCTCTCCAACTCTTCACCTGCACTATTCCAGGTCCGTGATTGGTCAACAATTTATTTGGCTTTGTATGTTAACTCTCTTTTCAACCACCAGGTTCCAGATGCTAGCAGAATGCCGACCAGACTTCCCTGGACAGACAACCCACCAGTGTGTTCTGGAGCTCTGCTTCCCCAAAGCTCTTCTCTAATAGGGAAAGAGAAAGACAGGCTGGGAGTATGGATCGACCTGTCAACACCCATGTTCATCGGGGAAGCAATTACAGAAGCCAGACCTTCCACTTTCTACATCTCACAATGACCTTGGGTCCATACTCCCAGAGGGTTAAAGAATAGGGAAGCTATCAGGAGAGGGGATGGGATACAGAGTTCTGGTGGTGGGAATTGTGTGAAGTTGTACCCCTCTTATCCTATCATTTAGTCAATGTTTCCTTTTTATAAATAAAAAAATTTAAAAAAAAAATCTCATCTCAAATTGAATTACACTGCTGCTAAATGACACAGCTGCTTCAAAAACTGTCTTTTTCAACACTTCAGATGTGCCCAGACCCAAAAGACCTAAAAACACATGTCCACATGAAAATGTACATACAGGTGTTCATAGCATTTTATACAGAGGTGAGAGATCAAGATAGAGAGAAGGAGAGATGTCTCCAACACTGCTCTACCACTTGTGAAGTCTCTGCCTACAGGTGGAGACCAAGGTCTTTAACCCCTATCCTTATGTATGGTATTGTGTGCATTCTACCAGTTGAGCCACCACCCAACTATACACCATAATTTCCAAAAAAAAAAAAAAAGGAAATAGTCTAAATATCCATTAATCAATGAATAGTTAAGCAAAATGCTAGTCCATACAATGGACTAGCATTCAGCCATTAAAAGGAATGAATGGCTGAGGAGATAGATCACAGTTATTCAAAAAGTCTTTCATACCTGAAGCACCAAAGGACTCAGGTTCAGCCCCCAACACGACCATAAGCCAGAGCTGAGCAGTGCACTGGTTAAAAAGAAAAAGAAGGAAAGAAAGAGAGAAAACAAAATACTAACATGTAGTACCACACGGATGAACCTTGGCAGCATCAAGCTGAGTGCTAAGGAGCTGAGTCGCTGTGTTGGAGCACAGGATGTGTATGCTGAGCCCCAGAGGTCTCAGCTTTGATCTATGGCACCACCATAAGTCTGAGCTAAGTTCTGCTCTAACCTCTCTGTCTACATTCTCCTTTTCATAAAAATGACCTTTTAAAATGAGCTAAGTGAAAGAAGTCAAACCCCAAAGAATATCTATTATATGATTGTGTGAGACCCTCCCCTTGGGGCTTCATGTCTGCGTGATTATACTCCCAGAAGACCCTCCCCCCATTTTCCTTTTAATTTCAGATAGAATCAGAAAGGGAGAGAAAGGGGAAGAGAGAGCATAGCACTGCTCCACTGTTCATGAAGCTTCTCTGGAGTCATGTACAGGGCTCCCAAGTGGTATGGGGACTCAGACCCAGAATCTCGTATATAAAGTGTCTTCTCTACCAGGCTATGTTGTAGCCCCAATACTAAAAAAGAAACTAGTGAACTCTACATTAAACTGGTAAATTCTATGGCATGTAAATAATATCTCAATAGAGTGTTTTTTAGTAATATTTATTTATTTATTTACTTTGTTGCCCTTGTTGTTTTATTATTGTAGATAACTTAATTATTGATGTCATTGTTGTTGGATAGGACAGAGAGAAATAAAGAGGGGAGGGAAAGACAGAGAAGGGAAGAGAAAGACACCTGCAGACCTGCTTCACCACTTGTGAAGCAACTCCCCTATAGGTGGGGAGCCGGGGGGCTCGAACTGGGATCATTAACACCAGTCCCTGCGCTTTGTGCCACATATGCTTAACCCACTGCGCTACTGTCCGATTCCCTCAATAGAGTCTTTCTGTTGACTTTCTTTTTTTTTCTTAATTTTGTAAAGTTTTTAAATTTTATTTCATTTGATAAGACAGAGAGAAATTGAGAGGGGAAGAGGAGATTGCAAGGGAGAAAGAAAAACACCTGAAGACCTGCTTTACCACTGATAAAGCTTCCTCCTGCAGGTGGGGAATGGGGGCTTGCAATTATAAGTGTATTCTTCCAGATGTACCACAGTTTAGCCCCTCTATTGATTTTCTTTCTTTTTTTTAAATTATCTTTATTTATTTATTGGATAGAGACAGCCAGAAATCAAGGGGGAAGGGGTGATAGAGAGGGAGAGAGACAGAGAGACACCTGCAGCTCTGCTTCACCACTCGCAAAGCTTTCCCCCTGCAGGTGGGGCTTGAACCCAGGTCCTTGAGTATTGTAACATGTGCACTCAACCAGGTGCACCACCACCAGGCCCCTCCCTCTATTTATTTTCTTAAAGCCCTTATCCCAAGCCTACTTCTTGGGGGAACACACAAAAAGAACCCCAGAAGATGGAATTGTTTCTAGCCCACAGGAGGTGCTGGGTCATCACAGAACTGTGTAAAGAGTGACTAAGTGAGTAAGGAGCAGTTGCAAGCACTGGAGTGGATAAATGTCAGACAAATGACTTCCATCAGGCTGTAGCATGCGCACACACATGCACACACACATGCGCACACACTGCCGCTCAGCAATCACCTCATCTCCCACCAACACTGCAGCCTGTCTGCTTGGAATTGTCTCAGCAATTGGGAGCAGCTTGGAGCATGTGTGTCAGTGAGATGATGTGGAAGGTGAGTGTGTTTGCACATGTGTATGCTTGTATGCAAATGGGCATGGGGACTATGTCTCTGTGACTAAGCCTGTGTGTGTGTTTGCATTTGTTGTGTGTGCACCTATGCATGTGTATTTCTGTGTATGTGTGTTTGGGTGTGTGACACAGGAGTCAGCTTTCAGGAATGGCAGGGACTAACCACACGTGGTCAGTGGGTGGGGAGGGAAGTCTCTGAGTCACAGCACCCCACCCCATTCATGCATTAGCTAACCTGAGCATCACCCCAGCACTGTCTGTGCCCTGAAGACCCTCCTGTCACTGTCTCTCCCCACAGAGGTCCTGGTCCCATCTATAGGGCTGGGCACTAACAGGCAGAAAGGAGCCCAAGACTGGGCAAGGCAGAGAGCAGAGGGCAGACATGCTAACTGACATGCTAACATTCCAGACTTTTCCTTTCCTACCATCAGCAAAACCAGCTCTTGATCAATGCAGAACAAAACCCACATTAGAATGAGCTCCTAGGAGCTGTGAGAAAGCTCAGTAGAGTGCATGCCACATACAAGGACTGGGGTTTGAGCCCCCAGTACCACCTGGGGACATTGTGCTCAGCCTCAGGCAATGATCTGTGAAAGGTGGAGCACTGCTGTGGAATCTATATCTCTATCTGTCTATCAGGAAAAATTGGTCTGCTGGTAGCAGTGCACTTGCATAGGTACTGTATAAAGCCCCAACCAACAGTGGTGAAAGGCTGCAGGTTTCTCTCTGTCTCTTTCCCTTCCCTCTTGATTTCTGGATGTCTCTATCCAGTAAATAAATAAAGATTTTAAAAAATAATATTAAAGCCCCAACCAGCAAGAAGGAGAATGAGAAGAAAGAAGAAGAGGAGGAGGAAAGGGGAAGGGGGAGGAGGAAAAGAGGAGGAGGAGAAAAAAGGGAAATAGAAAAAGGAGAAGAGCAAAGTGCAAGGACCGGTGCAAAGATCCCGGTTTGAGCCCCCGGCTCCCCACCTGCAGGGGAGTCGCTTTACAGTCAGTGAAGCAGGTCTGCAGGTGTCTATATTTCTCTCCCAGTCTCTGTCTTCCCCTTCTCTCTCCATTTCTCTCTGTCCTGTCCAACAACAACATCATCAATGACAATAATAATAATAATAACAACAACAACGATGAAACAACAAGGGAAAAAAAATAGCCTTCAGGAGTAGTTGACTTGTGGTGCAGGCACCAAACCCCAGTGATAACCCTGGAGGGCCCAGTGATAACCCTGGAGGCCAAAAAAAAAAAAAAAAAAAGAAAGAAAGAAAGAAAAGAAAAGAAAATAGATTTTGCTCTACTGTGAAATCATAGGTCTTTCTGTCTGTCTGCTTAATGCCAGCACTGCTTCAAGCATTTTACACATATATAAAATTGTGCAAGCTCATAACAACCCCAAAACAGAGGGTATTACAGATACAGAAGCTGAGGCTCAGAGAGGTTAGGCAACTTATCCAAGGCCACCCAGCCAGGTGAAGGAGATGCAAACTCACGCTGTCCAGCTCAAAGGGCCTTTGAGTCTCACATTGGTAAGTCCTTAATGGCCATACCCTACCATGCCCTGAGGGCAGTAGTGGGGTCCTTGGCTTGTGAATGGGCCATGGGGTGAGGAATCTGTGGCCACAAGAGGCCCCCAGTACCAGTATGAGGGGAGAGCAGCCCTGGGGTTACCCCATTCTGTTCTGCTCATTTCCAGTGCTCTGCACTGTCTCTGTCACCTCACCACACTCCTTCTTCCTTGTCTCACTGACTGTCTCACAGCTCCCCAGGCTCCTTGAAAGCAGGCACTGGAGTGTGTGTGTGTGTGGGGGGGAGGGCCCCAGGCTCCTTGAAAGCAGGCACTGGAGTGTGTGTGTGTGGGGGGGGGGCCCAGGCTCCTTGAAAGCAGGCACTGGAGTGTGTGTGTGGGGGGGGAGGGCCCCAGGCTCCTTGAAAGCAGGCACTGGAGTGTGTGTGTGGGGGGGAGGGCCCCAGGCTCCTTGAAAGCAGGCACTGGAGTGTGGGGGGGGGGGGGGAGGGATCCCTGAGAAGGCAGAAAGGGCGTTAGTGTCCACATCTTACACTGGTATAGGTGAACAGAAATCTGTCCCCGCCCCCATATCTTTGGCAAAAGAATCATGGGAAGAACTCTGCGTTTGAACACAAGATATTCACAGGGGCCGGGTGGTGGAGCACTTGGTTGAGCGCACATGCTATAGTGCACAAGGACCTAGGTTCGAGCCCCCAGTCCCCACCTTCAGGGGGAATGCTTTTCAAGTGGTGAAGCAGTGTTGCAGGTGTCTCTCTGTTTCTCCCTGTCTATCACCTCCTTCCCTCTCAATTTCTGGCTGTCTCTATCCAGTAAATAAAATAAAGGTAATAAAAAAAATTTTAAAAAAAGATATTCACAGAGGGGACACTTTCCCTTATTAGACTATCTTCCCCACTCCCCTAAGGGGGGCTGAACCCCCCTCTAAACACCAGAGGGGCTTTCTTTGCTTCTGCAGTGTCCTCTTTTGGTAGCCTTCCTAACTGACCCCCCTTCCTTTCTCCCAGAGTCCTCTGCACTAGCAATGCTATTTAAGGTCCCGTCTAGAATCATGAAGAGAGTTTCCCAGAATTGCTTCGTCTCTTTCCCCCATGTATTCAGAAACACACAAATTATTACTGCATTCCTCTTTGCTTTTTCTCTGATCAGTCTGTCTCATGCTTAGCCAGACTCTCAAGAGCCAGAGGGGCAGAGGATGGCTTCCCCCCAACTTCACAAGGGTCACTGGATCCTTGCTCTGACATCAGCCCAGAGGACTTTGTTGGTCACACTTGGGGCAGGTCCCCAGGTCACAGGAACCCCTGATGCCCCAAGGACAGTTGAGGACAGCTGACTTCTTGCTGCCTGGGCTTTCTTCCCTCTGCTGGTGTCCTCCACATTGTGGCCCACAGGAGGGCCTATCCCACCATGGTGCCCTGGGTGTCCCTAGAGAAGACATGTGCCTAGGGGACAGGGAGAGGAAGGTCACTGATGACACCCTACAATATCCAAAACATTCCCACTTCTTTCCTTGTTCAGCACATATTAGTTCACTATTGTTAGTGTGTGTGTGTGCATGTGGAGTCAGGACTCACACATACACAATTTCCCCACTCATAGGAGCCCCCCCCCCCCCGCCACACACACAGAGAGGTAGAGAAAAAGGGAGCAACACAGAGTGCTGGAGCTTACCCTGTGCTTACTCCAGGTGGTGCTGGGACGTAGCCATGTGCCCTACCAGGTGAGCTATCCCTCCTGTCCCCAAAATGAATTATGAGACATGAATTATGAGTCATGAGGATCATGTAGAGTTCTAGACACTAAGGACCAGGCCCATCCTCATAGGACTCAGTCCAGATAGGGACCCAGACCAGCAGCCTGGAGTGGGAGGTGGGGGCCACACATAGAGGAGACAAGTGCTGTGGGGGTGCACAGAGAGGAATTTGTGTATCTGAAGGACCCAGCACAGTGAAGTGGGGGAGGGGTGCCTGAAAAGCTAACCTGTCCACACAAACATGTGAGGCACTTAGGACCGGAAAGGAAGCCGGAGGAGAAGTCCTGTGGGGCAGTTACTCTAACCATTCTGATTTTATACATGAGGGAAGGGGGCACAGAGGTCAGCGGCTTGCCCCAGGCGAGGCAGTCCAGGCAGGATTTGAACCCAGGACTGTCAGGCAGTGCTATCAGAGCATCTGAATGTTACAGAGGCCCTTTTGGTGAAGCTGAGGACAAGGTGACCAAGCCCACAAGTGGGGACACCTGGAGATTTCAATGAGAGAAACTAGGGAGACAGCTGGCCCTTTGGAGACAGGGCATGGGAGTGGCTGGGAAAGGTGCTGAGATCCTAAATGTGTGTGTGTGTGTGTGGGGTGGGGTGGGAGTGTCATGAGGGGACTGGAGAGGAGGGCTGGGCCTGAGCACTTTCTAAAACACTGGCAGGAAGGCAAGCACTGGCCAGAGGGAGGTGCTAGGGGACTTCCTGACTTCTGGGGTTTTGCAGGATCAGAACTTCAGAAAAAGGTAGGTAGTGCGGAGGAGTTCAGGTTGGAGCCTATGGCCTCTAAGATCTGGACCAAACCTTGGAGGTGTGTAGGGGACACCCCAAGCAGGTGTGAGGGGACACCCCCACAGAGTTGTGCAGTCCTTACTAGAGTGTCCTGCAGCCACCACTGCCTCTCAGCCCCTCTCCTCTGTGTTCCCTTGAGCTACTAGGCTCTCTGAGCTGGGGGGTAAGGGGGGCTCTTGCAGCAGGGTTGGCCTCCAGTGGGATTTCTCACCCCTCCCCCTTCCCAGGAGGCCATCGCCTCCTGGTCCCAGTGCCAGACACTGCAGCCAGGAGGAAGACCTTGAGGGCAGATGAAGATGGGGAGGGGGGCAGAGTAGGAGGGGCTGGGAGCTACATGCCTCAGGGGTCAGGGGACGTGATGCCAGTCTTGGTCCCCAGCTGTGTGATCTTGGGTGACCACTCGTCCTGCTGTGCATGGAGCTCCTGCTACAAGGTTGGGTGGGGAGGGGTGTGGTGGGGTGGGGTGCAGTGAGGCAGGGTGCTTTTGCTGCCAGCATGACAATACAGCACCTCAGGCTGAGTACTGACTCTGCACTTTTCTCTGTGTGTCTGGACAGGCTGGGGACAGGCCTGGGCTACAGCAGCATTCTGGTGGCTCAGTGACTGAGCCCACAATGGTAATTTACTCAGGAAGAGCAGACCCAAGCAGCCTCAGGGGTTCCTGCCTGAACCCCACCCCCCAGTCTCTCCAACCTCTCACAGCATCAGATCCACAGGCCCCTCTGGGGTCACTCTCAGCAGAAGGGAACTGAATTAGCCTCCTGGAAGAGCTCCTCAGTTGGGGGTGGGGGGTTCAGACAGGGGGTGTGGTCTCTCCTTTTGCCTGAAGATTTTTAAAATACCATGAGAGATTTTCTTCTCTGAGGCAAAGTTAGGTGCATGGAGCCTTGGCACATGGGCAGGGAAATGTTCATTAAGGCTACTGAATTTTCTGGAAAGGAGTTTGGGGACAGAGAGCTGGGGAGCTACACAAAAGTAGGGATGGGGGGCAGTAGCGCAGTGGGTTAAGTGCACATGGGACCAGCATAAGGATCCTGGTTCGAGCCCCGGCACCCCACCTACTTGTGGTGAAGCAGCTCTGCAGGTGTCTATCTTTCTCTCCCTCTCTGTTTCCCCGTCCTCTCAGTTTCTCTCTGCCCTATCCAACAACGACAGCAATAACAACAACAATAATAATAACAATGATAAACAACAAGGGCAACAAAAGGGGGGAAATAGCCTCTAGGAGCAGTGGATTCATAGTGCAGGAACCGAGCCCCAGAAATAACCCTGGAGGCAAAAAAAAAAAAAAAAAGATAGGGATGATTCCTGGGAAAAGCTCTCCACTTCTTTGAGGTAAGAAATTTGATTGAAGGTTCCTAAGTATGTGGGACCTCTGACCCAGTAGTTTCCTTTTCTGTCTCAGGGTGTGTGTGTGTGTGTGTGTGTGTGTGTGTGTGTGTGTGTGTGTGTGTATGTGTGTGTGTGTGTTGAAGATACAGACTTATTTAAAAGACTCATATATTTATTTTAGAAGAGAGAGGCCAGAGTACCAATTCACTCTGTCATATGTGGAGCCAGGGATGAAACCCAGGACTCTCACACACACGAAATGTGCTCTCTCTGCTGACCTACCACCCTGGCCACATACACACACCCTGGGAATGTCAACACGCCTTGACCTGACACTCCATGTTAGCCTTTATTCCACTGGTTTTTGTTGTTGTTTTTGTAAATATTTATTTATTTATTTATTTATTTATTTAACAAGAGAGATAACCAGAGCATCACTTCAGCATTTGCAGTGCTAGTACTGAACTTGGAGCCTCACACATGCAAGCACTGCGCTCTGCCTCTGAGCCACCCTCCATCCAGTCTGAAATCTTCTTCCTTTTAATTACCCCAAAATGTCTCATTTTTCAGCTTCTTCTTCCTCAGTATGAACTAAGGATCTCTCATTTCTTGTAAACAGAAAATTGACTTAAGCATCCATGGACATTAATTACTTCTCCAACAGTTGAGGTGAAACAGCTAAAGGGCATCACCAAGGGCCACCTTTCTGCCCAGCTCCCCCTTTATCTGAGTGAGCAGGCTTCACAGACTCCGTCTGGCTTGCTGCAGCTAAACTTCTAACAGGAATGAAAGTGACAGCCAGAGCCCAGCATGTGGGCCTCCAGGGAGAGAATCAGTTAGGCACACCTTGCTAATGTTTTTTTTTTTTTTTAACCTTGCTAATGTTTTATCTCCTCTCCAAACTTCCCCATCACTTCTATCAGCAATAGTGACCTCTGTCCCCATACCTCATGGGGGGACATGTGCATGCCTCTGCCCTCCTGCTCCCAACTGCACTGAAAGCCCCTGGATAACTCCCCCCCCCCAAGCCTGTACTCCGTAGCAATGGGCTCACAGGTATGGACATATTTGGAACATTCCACACCCCTTTCAGCCTCAGGTGTGATTCTGGTGTTCTTCTCCTTCCACTTTCTCTTTTTCTTCCTCCTCCCCCCTTTAGGATTTATGAAAGAGAGAGAGAGAGAAGAAGAAATAGCTCATGCCAGAGCAACCCCCTGGTGTATGCAATGCAGAGGATTAAACTCAGGACCTCCTGCTTAACAGTCCAAAGCTCTAGTCACTGCACCCACCTCCAGATCACTAAACAACTTCATATCAGTAGGCTTATTTCTAATTTCAGTCATCCTCTCTCTACCTCTCTAGCTCTATGAAACTGGGCACCTCAAATTAACACTTTGCTCAACATCAGACAGTGACACAAATATCTTAATCTCTAAAAAATGAGGAAGAGGGGGCAGCATGGTGGCGCACATGTCACGATGCGCAAGGACCCGGGTTCGAGCCCCCGGTCCCCACCTGCAGGAGGAAAGCTTTGCAAGTGGTGAAGCAGGGCTGCAGGTGTCTCTTACTTCTCTCCCTTTCTGTTTCCTCAGTCCTTTTCAATTTCTAGCTGTCTTTACCCAGTACATAAATAAAGATAATAAGAAAGAGAAAGAAACAAGGAGGCGGAGAGGGAGAGAAGCAGAGCGTCACTCTGGTACAAGCGATGCCGAAATCGCCGGCTTTGGGCACCTGGCTAGGCACACACTACTGTCCCCTGTCCCCACCTGCTTCACAAATAGTGGAGCAGGGCTGCAGGTGTCTCTCTGTCTCTCTCCCTTCTCTTGATTTCTGTCTGTCTCTATCAAATAAATAAAAATAATACAAAAATGCTGACTTCATACTTGAGAGCCCAGCATTGCATCCACTGAGTCCTTTATCCATTCCCTCCTTCGTATTTATTTATTATTTATCTTAATTGTCACCAGGGTTGAGGCTGGGGTTCACTGCCAGCACTATGAATCCACTGCTCCAGCAGCCATTGCTTTCCTTTTTTTCTTTCTTTCTTTCTTTCTTTCTATTTTATTTGATAGGACAGAGAGCAGTTGAGAGGGGATAGAGAGACAGAGAGGGAGAGAGAAAGACACCTTCAAACCTGCTTCACCACTTGTGAGCCATTTCCACTGCAAGTGAGGAATGGGGGCTTGAACCCAGGTCCTTGTGCATGGTAAAATGTGTGCTCAGCCAGGTCAGCCAGGTGCACCACT